>NC_072733.1:27796598-27948789 GCF_026930045.1 Uloborus diversus | reverse complement strand
AAGAGACATCTAATAGTAACTAATCATCAGGAAATTTCTCCTGCTCTGCCTTAGATTACTACTATAAAGCTGGCTTTCATTTTCTTCCTCTATTTAACCTTTAACAAAAGTAAGCTTTATTGAAAGGAGATTAAGGTAACGTCAGGCTTCGAAAGTTAATTATTTAAACTCTTTCAGTCGAGGGCATGAATGTAATTAAAGAGTTCAAAAGAGTATTGAGTTTACTAATGGTTAATTTCTTTCCGAAGATTTTTCCGTTGTGTCATAAGGAGGTTTTTTTAGGATTTTTCGAAACGTATAGACGGAAACTTCTAATTATTAACTCAGTTTATCTTGTATTTTATAAATATTACTAAATTGAATTGCAATTAAATTTTTAAAAGTATTTGGATTGTTGTTAAAAATAAAATTCGATTGAATTAAAAATCAAGTTTAATTACATTAAAGTTCAATAAAAAATCTAATTTTTAAAAGTCTTTAGATAACGCATGACAAAGGTATTAAAAATAAAATTTTTAAAATGCACGAAAAAAGGCAAATATTTTTAAAGTTAACTTTATTGAACGGAGATTAGTTTAAGGTATCATCATGCTTCCAAAGTTAATTATTAAAACTCTTTCAGTCGTGGACATGCATGTAATTAAAGAGTATTGAGTTTACTAATGGTTAGTTTCTTTCCGGAGATTTTTTTAATTCGTTTCACAAAGAGGATTGCAAGGGTATTTTGAAACGTGTAGATGAAAACTATTTATTATTAACGCAGTTATTTTACTTGGTACTTTTTTTAATGTTTACTATACTAAATTGGCGTGAATAATGATTTGTACGTGTTGCGGCGTGACCGTTCAGTCACACCCACGACACGTACAAATCATTATTGATGGATTCCAGCGGTAACGGAAGGTCCAGTTTGTACAAAAAAATCGATGTACTTCTGTCTGTGAGCCTATCAAAATACATATTTTTTTCAAAAACTGATGCATAAACTTTTATACCCATCACAGTAAGTTGCTAAAAAAGCCAAAGCCAGAAATTTTTTGTCAGTAACTTTTTTTAAAATCAAATTTAAAAAACGGTAACGGAAGGAAATGTTTGGGACATGATTTTCACGCTATCATGTTCTCCCCAAAAATTCAGTCAAACTATAAAAGTGAAAATTCTATAAAAAATAGGGCACATACAGGAATGTTCAATCATTAATTTCAGCTCTGGTTTTAAAAAAATAATTATTTTAAGCATATAAATTATGTATTTGTTAAGGGTAACGGAAGGACAAGAAGTCCAAAACAATTAAACATGGTAAATTTCAACTTACAAACATTTTTACAGCTAATACAGCAGTCTGAAACAATGATATCTAATGCCTGAGCCATCTGTTACAATTCTGATATCTTAAAATAGTCAGTAATGTTATCAAAATTCATAGAACATTTATCTTCTTTCTCAGGGAACACAAAGATCATTCCGACATTATTATGCATTTTCGAATAAGATATTTCTATGCTTTCATCATCTATATGAAGTACCTGTCAAACATTGTTCTTTGTTAATTTATTTCCTTTCCATTAACTAATAAAACTTGTCCAAACGTTAATGAATCCTTTGGCATATTCTCATGATTTGCTTTTTTTGAATCAGCTTGATTTTTAACATTGTTTATAACTGTCACTCTGTTGACTTTGAAGTGAAATTTCCTTCGATTTGTTGAAGCACTAACTATATTCAATTGTTACTACAGGGTTCAAATAGTTTATACTTTGAGTGCCAGGATAAGAATAGCTATTACTCCAACTTTTTGAAAGTTGATTTTTGAATTTACTAATATTTTTGCAATCCATTTAACGGTTAAACCAATGCTCTCAACAATCCTTTCTTGTGACTTGTGGCAAGAAATCTGAAAGCAGTTTCAATATTGGATTGCTCTAATATAAATATCAAGTTTATAAGTATTCTGCTTTATTTAGCTTAATTAGTTTCTGCTTAAATTGGCTCTTCATGTCCAAACATGTCATACCAAAATGATTTTCACATGCTTAGGGATTTTTAAGTGTAGTTTTCATGATTTTTATCACATACAATAGAAAAAAATAAAATCACGAAACATTTTTAAAAAAATGAAATAAAGGTTTATCTTTTAACTGAAAGCACATGTAGTTTTTGTACAAATATTACTCAAAAATGTTTTAAATGTGACTACTAACTTTAAATAATAGTTTGTTTTCCAATAGCATGATAAAATTTTACCCTGTATCAGCTTATAGATAAATGTCCTTCCATTACATTATTTTTTTGTCCCTCCGTTACCATTAAAACCATGTATAGTTAAATCTCTATTCAAATTATAACTATGCTTCATTGACAAGGGTCATACACTGTTAAAACCAGGAGTTCCAGACGAGTGAAAATATTCCCTCTAAGGTGAAAGCATAGTGCCTGAAGGTGCAACGCAGGCCAGAAAATAGAGCAGAGGAGCCAAAACAGCATGCAATCGCAGAAAGACTCATTGCGCATGCGCTTTTTGCCTTAGATATACATTCAACCACCTCAATATGGCGGACAAATGATGATTGCGTTTGTGTGTCTTTCACATTGAATGAAGTACACTATTGGATTAAAACACAACTTTTCTAGGATTAATTATCCGAAATTACAAGTAAGTACAGCTTTTGATCACTTTGTAGCTTTTAGGGCTTTCAAACATAGTTAAGTGTTTAAAAGTGCATTTATTGCTTTTCAGTAACCGTTAGTCTTCTAGTTCCCATTTACCGTTACTATCGTGAAATTTCCATCATTCAAAACGCTACTAAAAATATCTGTCATTATTTTCTTGAATACTCGATAAGCAGCTTTTATTAATCACCAAAAGAACCTTAATAAAAATGTTTCTTTTGCTTCGTAGATTATAACAGAAAGCTAGCGGAAAAAAAAATCTCTCTCGGTCTAGCTCTTTTTTTTTTTTTTTTTGCTTTTTCATTCAAGTGTTAGAATCATTTCCTGTTAGCGGTCCTCGATAGCGTTAGAACTTTCTCTTTTGGTTTTTATTTAACGTTGAAAAACTTTATGTGCATTTTATTTTGTTACTCTTGATTAACGTTTATGAAACGATTTTGTTTTTCCGTAATTGTAATATCCCTGAATATTTTTGGCTCATCATGTAAATAATCCATAAGTACAGTTATACTTCATTTTCGGAATACGCCATGTTTTAGTAAATGTATAATTTCTCACATGTTTTAAATAATTACTCGTTTTTAAATTATAACGTATTTGTGACAGATCTTTGATACCAAGTGAAGGGGTAGATATTTATTGTTTTATTAACTTTTAACATTACTTTTTGTAAAAAAAAAAAAAAAAAAACAT
This sequence comes from Uloborus diversus, assembly GCF_026930045.1. NCBI lineage: Eukaryota > Metazoa > Arthropoda > Arachnida > Araneae > Uloboridae > Uloborus > Uloborus diversus. The sequence goes on along the minus strand of NC_072733.1, from coordinate 27,945,426 downwards.
CAGAACCCTGAATTTTTTCACATGTTTTTTAACGACCCCAGAGTTATTATTCATATTATTTATTTTATGATTTTTTAAGAAAACGATAAAGATTTCACCGGTCCGCAAAGTTTTTCATTTGCTTTTACCGCGCCCGTGGGTCAAAAGAGGTTGAGAAACACTGAGTTAGAGCACGATCAGATGAATTAACGCTATGAGCACTTCTTAACTATGCTGAAAACTCTGAAATATGATCAAATGCTGTAATTACATGTTTTAATCATTTCCAATACCGAGTTCAATGTGAAAAATGTCCAAAACGCAGAATATCATAAATCAAAACAAAACTAAAAAAAAAAACAAACTACACAACTGTATTCAAAAACGCACACAATACGGGGGAGGGGGGAAGGAGGATCTATAGTACGGGTGCCATTTCTCTCTCCGAAGGATCCCTTTTTTCACTCCGGCTGTCTAGTTTTTAAAAGGTGCCTGCTTTTCACCCTATTTAGAGGTGCGATTTCGGCTCCGTATTGGGTGCCGCTGGTGAACAAGCGTTTCTCCCCTGAAAGGTGCCGAATGCATCCTGTAGTTTTAACAGTGTAATTCTGCTTTGCATAAAAAAAAACATTAGTTTCTATACCCAATAGGTTTTTTGTGAACTAACTGAGATGTAGTATTTTGGTAACAGAAGGACATCAAATTGTCACCTTAGAAATGGGCCTATTTCATGGTTTAAAAAAAAAGAAATTTTAAATTACTTAACAAAAAGTTTAACTAGACATTCAAAAGATAAAAGTTAACACAAATATTATATTCTATTACAAGTTTATTGAAATTACAGACTGCAACGAAAACGATTTTTTGCTCTGTAAACGAACAAAGAAAAACTTGATTTTGCCCTTGATTTTTTGAAAGTCATCAAACTATATGAAAAAAAAAAACAGGTTAAAATTCAAGAAAATCATTCATTTCTGTAGAGAATGGTATATGGCAAGAGGCAGAATATTAATGTTTTTAAAATTCAAGTGTCATATCTCCTTTTTCCTGGAATTCACCTATTGTTTAAATACAAGTAAACTTTTTGGAAAATTGATACTTCATATTATGGTACATAATGGTCCCTTATGCTCGAATATATCACAATTAAAAGCCTAAATTTTGAATTCCGAGAATAAAGCGCAAATAATATGCGTGAAAATGTTTCATTTGTCCAAATGTGGAGATTGAGTTCTCTCTATCTATCTCTCTTTTGGTACATTTTCTACGTTAAAAGATAAGTGCTAGGTTCAAAGCACCCCATGAAGCCAAATAATTAAGTAATATTCACTGTTTTAAAACTGAGCGAAATATTTCTCTAGTACAAAAATGAACACTGGAATGAAGTGCTCTGGCAAATATCTTTCAACCAATACTTAGTCTTCGAATTGGACTATTTCCTCAAACGTTATTAGAAGGCTTGGTGGGAGAAGACAGACAATCGGAAGGACGGAAAAACACTTCCTATTTCTAGAGACCCTGCTTCCATTTTCTTTCTTTTTTTTGAATTAATTAATATTATTCCCTCAATTATTTTTGTTTTTAGAGAAATTTAACGGGACGTTAATCTTTGTTTTATGCTTTATTTTACTTATTTATTAGGTTTTCTTTATTTATTTTTAATTATACTAGAAAGTTGACTATAAAGCTGAGTTTCTAACCGGAACCAAACCGAAAACCGAAAAATAAAACCATTATTTTGGTCTTGACGAGAACTGGTACTGAAACAGAAAAATATCGGTTTGTGTCGGTTATCAATATTTTCCTATTTGACTTCAACCATATAATTATCATCGTTATATGAACATTGTTACATTTGTGGTAGAATTATATTTTTAGTAAAAATAAGCATGTACGGAAAATAAAATTATTCATTCGGAACTGAACCGAAAACCGCTATTTTGGGCGGAACGAAACCGAAACTGAGCAGATTTTGCATTTTTTAGTTGAACCAGAACGAAAAAAAAAAAAAGGTTAGGACCTCTGCTGGAAAGAGTGGGAGCAGTAGAAATATCGGCGATATTAAGTTGAAAAATATTAACAATGCTGCAATACATTTCTAGAAACGTTTTTGAATGAGTGTTAAAACGATTGCGGAAACTGTGAAAATTAATCAATGATTTCATGACGTTTGAGCTGCGTTGTTTCGGTGACACTTCCTTACCGATCTTGTCTTTCAGTTGATGGATCATCATACGAAATCATCGTTACGAAAAGAAGAATCATGAACGTAAAAAAAATAAATAATAATAATAATGCGTACGAACATAAATATAGCCTTTAATTTTGCTAGATCTGAAACGTGCAAGAAAATACATTCAGCTCAGCGGCGCATAGATGTTAGGTTACTGTGACCTAACAAAAATTTTTCCTTTTTCGACAAATTTTGGGTGACGATTCGGCAAACTTGGGGTTGCTGAATTGCAATTTTTTAAATGCCAGAATGTCTCTTTTTATTAGATGTGCTTATGTGTGCACAAACGTATTTCATCATTCGGCAAAAGTTGGAGTTCCCCTCGGCATATTGAGAATTTCAGCCTTCCCAAAAAATTTGGTTCGGGAAGACCTTGATTTAGCTTTTTTTAAACCAAAATATCTTTTAAAACTTCATTGCTCTCGCATACAGAATAGTTATGGATGTGCTTTTTGCAAATTTTAAGCTACCCTTGCTTTGGATGAATTATTTTTTGAATTATTCTTTTACCATTAACGGTTTTCCTGTTATAATTTTTTGAAAACAGTCAGTCTACTTCAGAATACCCTGTAAAAGGAAGTAAAAAGCTTTACATTTTGTTTTCAAATATATATCCTTACATTATTATCCACAGCCATACTTCTGAGAAATTTATAAAACTACGTATTTCAGATCTTGCAATTGGGTGAATGGTGTTTCAGGGTTTCAAGGAATCCCTTTTTCAAAGCAGAAGAGCTGATGGATGCAAAGTGATTCGAAAAAGCATTTCTTGGTTCCTTGGAACCCCAAACACGTGTCTACTATTGATTTGAAACAGGTGCATTTATAGCGTAGTTTTTCTTATTTTTACTTTGTGGAAAAAGATTCATTTCTCACTAAAAAAGAAAGTTTCCTACTAATTACCGTCGGGTAGAGATACATTTAATTTCTGGAAAAAAAAAAACTGATCAAGCTATCCCCAAAATGTGCTGTTGAATAAAACCTCAAAGCTTAGAACGAAATGCTACCAAAGTCTTTATTCTTATAACAAACTAATAAAGGGTGTCCCAAAATTAACGCAAGATTTGAATTTGCCACCATTTTTTCCATAAATTGTTGGCAGCCATGAAAAAAGAACAATTTGACAGTTGAGAGTTTAGGGTTAGTAAAAATGGGGTGTTACTGTACCACACTGCTAGAGAGAGTGAAACATTTCAATTACTGCATAAGGCATTTCCTCGTCGCGTACTCTCTCATTTTGGTCATCAGAATTGGCACCCTAGATCGTGTGATTTAACATTTTTAAATTTCTTCTTATGGGGTTATTTGAATTCAAAGGTCTATGTCAACAAGCCCACAACCACCTGTGCATTACCGTGTTGCGATACCGAGCGCCAATAACAGTAACTGCTTGACCAGCCTCAACTTTCATTATTTTTGAAACAATTGTTCAATAATGAAAGCGTGTTATTGTATCGTATATAACGCTCCATTTTTGATTACCCTAAACTCTCAGCTGTCAAATTGTTCTTTTTTCAGGGTTGCCAACCATTTATTGCAAAAATGGCGGCAAATTCAAATCTTGCGTTAATTTTGGGACACCCTTTATATCGGTGTGCGCTATCGCTTTCTGCAACCAGACAAACGGGAAGTAACGGACTCAGACTGTCGTGACCATTCACATCATATAAACTTAAGATTTCTCACGCGATTCATGAATTTGCTTCATTTCTAGGAATTGATTGATAGAGTCACTCAGTTTCTTGTAATTTGACCGAGTATGAACTTAGTGGCTAAATGCTTCGTACTTCAATTTTACTCGTACTTCAAATAGTGACGCATTATTTGGAAGGTAAATACCAAATGGATTAATATCTTTGTGATTAATTTTCTAGAATAGAAAAGAAACTTCTGTTCTTATTTCTGCGACATAAACTACTGTGGAAAGAGCGAGTGCAAACACGAGTGTATTTGTTAATTATTAAGTGATTAAAAATCAAATTAATCTGTTATTTGATTTCCTAAGCGGTAATTTATTTCATATTTGTTTGAAAAATAATAAATCTTTAAAGATAAAATTTCATAGCATCAAATTATTGAATTTATTTCTCAAGTTTAGCGAAAAGTTCTATAATGTTAAAATAGTTAGTATGTAGGATTATATAAATATCCTGCAGTCACAACATGTCACGGCAAAGCTGTAGGGACGTCATTGCGAGTCAAAATGCGACTGCATTCTGATGTCTCATTGGAGTCAATCAGTGACATTTTTCATGTGACGTCGCTGAAACATTTAATCTGTGACTGGTCACTTTGTGACCTTATGAAAACGTGACTGCTACGTCACTGTTTAACGTCGAATTGATCTAATATTCCTAATTTGCTATAACTTGTTGGTGATTAAACAATGACGCTTAATGCCCATCATGCGATGGGGTATCTTATTTGACCAGAAATTAACTGGAGGATAGTGTGTGAGCCATCAGAGCTAACAACCATCCGGTACCAATAATGAACTGGTGGATAGGCAATTTATTCTAATTGTTGTGTCCCATTGCAAACTTTTCGGTATACCAGAATATTATGCGATTAGTATACCTACAATATTATTCGGTATACCAGTATACCTACCAGAACATTCGGTGTACAAGAATATTCTGAAAGAACATTCGGTATACCAGAGTATTCTGGCCGAATTCCCACTAAGACCCGCAGTGTAGCGCCAAAATCATCAAAATAGTAAAAAAATATTAAAGTACTTTATCTATCAATTCAAAACTTTAAAAACGTAGGAGTCCCGGATCTTGAACAGAGAGAAACGAAAGAAAAACCGAAATACTGTTACGTATATGATGCTTTTAAAGATGACTGGAATTAAAAAATAGCTAAAAGTCAATCCAAGATGTTGAGAAAAATTTTTCCTGAAGTTTAACCGATACCAGGCGGTTATATTCCCAAAAAGCACAGTGATTTAAATGGAACTCTTTGTGTGAAAGTTGTGCGACAATCACGAAACGTCACTCTAGCGTCATCAACAGGTTGCAGCAACTTACGAATGTCACTCCGTGGGAAACTCCCTAAATAATGTTGCAGTGACATCGTCACAATGTCAAAAAATAACTGATCACAAATTAATTGTTGCAACGATGTCTCAGCAAAATCATGCGCATGAAATCTAACATATTACAAATATGTCACAACGTAACTTATGTGAGACGTCACATTTCTCTCACTTTGTGACTTGTGACTCTTAATGACGTCGCTGTAACTTAGCCGCGACATGTGCTATCTGGGTTTTTAGGGAAACCATTTTTAAAAAAAATGTAAAATGTAAATAAATGTAATGCCCTTTATAATAACACAAAATACAAAAAAATGCTTTATTCGTGTCTTCACTTCACACACATAATGAAGATCATAGTTAACATTAAAGTTATCAAATGATGCACCACAAGATTTTTGTATCACTATTAACGTTTTCTTAGTAGACTGTAGGGTCTTTAACATTTACAAGAGATTCAGAAACATGGGAGACACAACTATGAGGTATGGAATATGATCCTTTCAGTTCATTGTGATTTCTTGTAAACCCCCGTACCTGGTTCAGAAATAGGGCATAATGTTTCTAAAAATATAAGACACTTTTTAATTAAATATCATAGTTATGTTAAAAATAATAATGCATTACGTTTTTTTTCTGAGTAATGTTTTCGAAATATCAACCGTTTACTTAAGGATCTTCACCTCCCCCCCCCCCCCTAGAAAAAGCAATGAAACACCCCCTGATACGGAAAAACTGTCGAGAATGAGATCCCACTCCCCCCTCCCCTCCCCAAAGAAAAACAGACAACATTTTCCTCAAAACACCTCACTTAAAAATCTTTATGGCACATCTTGCGTCATAGCCCGCCTCTTCGTGGGTATTCCTGCTTTACTGAAAGCAAGCCAATATTTTACATTGAAAAATAATAATAATAATAATAATAACTTACCTCAAATCAATTATCAAGAACAAACTGACTAAAAATATCAGTTAAGAGAACAGGATTAACATTTTATTTTCGCATTGCAGTTCTGCTAACCATGTGCTAAAATATAAGTCATCCAAAATGCGAAAAGTACGGGGTATTTCACTGCACCTCAGTTCCCCCCCCCCCCCCCACCTCCCGTGCAACTCGATATAAGTATATAGCTGAGAATATGCGTGACATTTCAAGGCCAAAAAAAAAAAAAAAAACGCAGATCAGTTAACAAGTTTGGAAGAACTATATCCATTAATATATAATTTAGAGATTAAATACCTTTTTAGCTTTTAAATATGCAGTAGCATCCAGGACTGTGGAGTCGGAGTCGTACTGATTTTGAGGTAAAGGAGTCGGAGTCGTTAGAAAACATGCCGACTCCGACTCCGACTCCAGGCTTCTTTTTTTCTTTCCTTTTCACTGACTCTCCTTACATTTTTTAAAAATTGATTACCAATTGGTTCGATTTAGTGATGTTCCGGATATCCGTATCCGCGGATATCCGAGGGGAAAAAAAGATCTGTATCCGTATCCGTTACTTTTTTACGGATCTTAAACGGATCATTTCTATTCCAAAATTTTTTAAATATTTAAATAAAAGACTCTTAAATTCCGTTTAAATTAGGTTTTATTCCCTATTTAAATTATAAGGTATCATTTCAGAAGCCAATCTGTACCCCCCCCCCCTCCATCCTTGTTGCAAAAAGGAAAGGGAAATAAGTTTTAAAAGTGTATATCAGTGTGTCTTTTTGTGGCATCGTAGCTCCTAAACAGATGAACTGATTTTGATAGTTCATTTTTCGTTCAAAAGGTGACTTGATCGAAAGTGTTCTTAGCTTGGCCTTGTATTTGTAGAACTTTAATTACCGGAGCTATTAATTAAAAACCAATTTAACGTTTTTCACAATTATGGTAGTAAAAATTTACCCGTACGTTAAAAATGTTGGCCCTAATTGAGAGAACGATGTTTTCTGCGTTTGATATTTATTTGAAACTTCTAACTTATATACAGTAGGAGCTATAATCTTGTTAAGTAAATTTTAAATGCAATTCTAAGCCTTTATACGCGTGATTGGTAGCGATTTCATAGTCGGAAGATAAGGAGAAAAAGCTCAATGATTAAAAAATTTTAACTGCTGTCAGTTCATATTTGTAAACAAATGTGTGTTCTGATCCGCGAAATTCATCTTAATATAAGGTTGGCTCTCTGGGACATGTTTTTTTTTAAACTTTTTAATTTAATATTAGTTTTTGTTATTGATTTGGGGTTTCTGTTATTCTTCATTTTTGTTTTTCTCGGCATCCTTCAAAAAAATGAGACTAAATGCTCTTTTACTGTTTGTAAAGGTGTTCCCGGGTCTGTATTTCGTCGGTCGGAGAAGTTCGGTGGAATGGGTCAGCGCTGCATTTATGCTGAAATAAAATGGGAAAAATTATTTCTAGCCGGTCCAGTAGCAGCTTTACACTCTTGCTCCAATATCCTTCATCTACCGAGTAAACTAGAAATAATTTTTCACATTCCATCTAAGCATTAGTACAGCGCTGACCCACTCCTTCCAACTCTCCTTCAATTTTAACGAAGATTTCTTTAAAGAGTAAATCATAGTCTTGATTACATTTTTGCAGCAGTTAACATTTTTTGAAGAAACTGCCATTATTCTGACGGGAATACCTTCCGTAACAAATTTTACACTTGGATAATTAAATTGAGTAAAAAAAAAAGTTTGAGATCCGTATCCGTATCCGCGGATCTTGACACTAATGATCCGGATCCGTGTCCGTATCCGCGGATCTACTTTTTTAACGATCCGGCACATCACAAGTTCGATTACATGTATAAAAAGATACTAATGAGAAAATAACTGCCATTATGGCAATCAGCTAGCTACAGCAGTCCCCTACTGTAGCCTAGTAGGGCAAATCAGCTACCTACAGAAAGTTTGGTAAGGCTACAGAAAGCTTACCAAACTTTCTGTAGCCGTCCCCTAGTTTGCTTGCTTTTTAACTTAACTAATGGCAACTGTCAGCAAACGGTTTTGTTGCCTAACATTTTCAAGTAATCACTTTCAAATAAAAAAGAAATATAGTGTTTTGTTCGATCTCAGTTATAAAATAGTAAAAGAAACGTTACAAATTAGTAAGTCGAGGCTCGTAGCTAAGGTTGAAACGTTTGAGGGTGATCGGCAAATTCAAAGAAGTTCTGGCGCGAAAGCACGAATCCAAAAGATTCGGTGAAATAATCTAATGTTTTTTCTTTATTAAGACTATTTCTATAAGCTTGATTCTCACTAAAAAGTATAGAACAAAATAAGTGCAAATGATTTCTTGATTACAACACTCAATAATTGCAGTTAATCTTAAAATCTTCATATTAAGGTTAATTCTAAAGCAGCCAATAAAATTTAAATTAAAAATTTAGCGAAGAAGAAATATAGGTATAGTAAAAGCTATTCGTACAAATTTGTATACCACCGCATTTTGTGAAAAATTAGCTCCTGATGTATATGTGCCCTATTTTCGTTGAAATTTTATTGATGAAATATAATTTAAAATATATTCGCGAAAATGTTCAGAATTAAAGTACAGTGAAACCTGTGTAAGTTGACCACTTGCGGTACACTACTTTAGTGGTCAACTTTAGCAGGTGGTAAACTTATAGAGGTTGAATTATATGATAAGATTTAATTCTCTGTGCCTGAAAATAGCGGTCAATTTAGACAGGTGGTCAACTTACAAGGGTGGTCAACTTTCCAGGTTTTACTGTACTTATATTTTTTATAAACTCTGAAATTAACTTTGAGTGTCATCTACCAGATGGGTGTACCCGGGGCAAACCAACCCCTCTCAAGAAGTTGGATTTAGAAAAAAAAGCTTTTTTTTCTCTCAAGTTACAGCTTTCAAAAATTGAAAGCACACGATTTGATCAATATCTATTTGTTAAACATTAAAGGGGGGCTTACAGATAATCCTTTTCAAATTTTTAAAAAAGGGATTTTTAAGTCATCTCACTTTTTAACTCGCAATTATTGGAAAATTTGATTTTTAAATTTGAATTTCTAACGTTGTATGCGTCTTAGGTTTACAATAAAAAACAAAATGCGAAATTTTCATAAAAAGGAATTAATATTTCAATCTCTGTTTAGAGGTTTTTCCCCTTCCGATGAAGGGAGAGAGGGAGTTGAAAAAATACAATTAAAATAAAATTAAAAAAATCCGTAGTCGCAGTCGAAGTTGGAGTCGAAGTCGGGCGTTTCAAAATCCAGGAGTCGGAGTCGGCCATTTTCCTTCCGATTCCGCAGTCCTGGTGGCATCGCGTCGCTGCGGCTGGGCAGGGGGGGGGGGGCATTCCGCCCCGAGTGTCATTCGTCTGGGGCTTGACACCAAAGAGGAATTGCAAGTTTTTGAAAAATATGAAGCTAAAATGCATTTTTAAGACTACAAATTAGAAAATTTTCGGGGGGGGGGGTGACAGCCCAAAATATCGCCCCGAGTGTCACCCATGCTAAGTACGCCACTGAAATAAGTATTTACTTTTCTCATTTGCATAATACAGAAGTGCACCTTTTTTAATAACGAAAGCATGAAAAGATTCAATAAATCCTAAAAATTTTAATTACTGCATAAAAATTAGCTGAAGACCGTCCAACTTCCGAATAAATAGTTAAATCTTAAGTCAACTTATGTAATTATTGGTAGGAATTTTGGCATTCTTTGCATTAGAAAACAGATGCTAATGTAGCTGCAAAAATGTCATTGCAAGAATCCAAATTCAAAATCGCTTCATTAAAATAAAAATCATTCTTTTGGTGAGGGGGGGAGGGGAGTTGAACCAAAACATCGAAAGTCATTGCACACAGTAAATTTTTCCCAGGCAGTGATAAAGCAAAAAGCAGACGACATTGTTCGTGAAATAGTAATGATAAATAGTTCTGGAAAAGAAACTGGGTAGTGTCCAATATGTCATGAGTCTACTCTTGGTACCTGTAAAGACCCGGTGTAAACGTACAATAATATATCTCTCGAAAAGGTCACATTTTTATTCGCTCTAAATACGATGATTGAGTATCGGAAAGCTGTATATGCATGTTTTTAGTTTTCATCTACTGTGCTGTAGTCCCAAAACGGCATTGTAAGCGAGTTTTTTCAAGAATTATAAACAACTAGTCGACCCGTGCGGAACTCCGCACTGTACTTCGAATCGTTTCACAAGGCATTTCGCTCTTTAAAAATTTCAAAGAAATAATATTATGAAGAAAAACCGAAAAAATTAAACGGAAAAAAGTAAGCGCACAAGAGAAGGCATGTAATTTGAAGACATCAGTAACAAAACCTCGTTAAATACAACGTTGTGATAATTTGATCATCGCTCCCCTTTTGGTTGTACGTATTTTCAATGCAAATATAAATATCATTAAAAGCGTGGCTGAGTGACACGTGAAAAATCAGTAATTTTGCATGTGAAAAAACAGGTAGTGGCAAATACAGTCCTGACCATGTGAGCATCTGACGGGAAGAAAAGAAACATTAAAGAGATATTTAGTGGCACGGATTCGAACTGGCGCCATTTTGATTAACAGTACGACGCTCTAACAAACCTAGCAACTGTGCCTTCCTTTTCGAATGCTATTCATTGAAGGAATGCGTAATAAAATACAGTAAAAAAAGTTTTTCGCCGAAAAAAATATAATAAGATCATGCGTCTATGTTTTGTCATTAGCCAGCATGATACGATTTAAAATTATTCGTAAAACATGGAATTTGATTAAAGAATGAGGAAGATCTCACGTAGCGATTGAAACAAACATTCTAGAGAAGTAATAAATTCGGTTGAAAAAATAAGTGTTTTTCTTTTTGAATATTCAACAATTTCCCATAGCAGGCTTCTTTAACCTGTACGGCTTAAAATCCCGCACTTGCTTTTTTTTTAATCGAACACATAAAATTCAAAACCAAAACCAGTTGAACTGAGTCCGTTTTTTAAGTGTAATTTTTCGAACGTAGACAATTTTTTTTTTCAGCCGAAAGCAGAAGAGTAGAAAATGATTTCTTACGAATGAAGTTGATAATAATTTTTATGTTTTATATCGTATTCGAATAAATAATAAAAGACTTAATGGTTGAAACTCCTACTTTTAATTTGGCGTAGTATTTTTTCATTTGTACAAAAGTTCGAACACTGCTATTAGAAAAATCTACATTTCAGCAGACAATGAAAATGTTTTTCTGCACAAAAAGGATTCCCTAGAGGTATATCTAATACTTTTTTTATGCTTACATTACGCTCAGTCGTCTGGACGGAGTCAAAGCTTAAAAAAAATAGGGAAGAACACCCTTCGATTAGCAGTCAACTTATCTGAATGATAACTGTAGCCTGCATAAAGGAGTCGAAATACCAAATAGCATTCCCACTGCATTTATTTTATTACGAGGGTTATCTGTTGTATCTTATGAGTACATGTAATGCGTAATATTATTGGAAGTTTGCTATTATGTCGGACAGCCCGAACTGGCCCGAAGTTCAAACAGTTTATAGCCGAACGCTCTACCGAAAAAAAACCCCTCAGGTAATTTGAAATTTTTTTTCTTGCCAAGAAGTGTTTTTATTTTCGAAAATATTTACAATTTGTTATCGCAGGCTGTTTGAACCGTTATGACTTAGATGGCAGCACGTGTTCATCATTTAACAGCACGGTTAAAATACAAAATAATTTGAACTAAGTTCTTTTTTCAGCGTAGCTTTTTTCAAATGTAGTAAAAATGTGATACGCTCTTTGTTTTTTTTTTTTTTTTTTGCAAAAGAAGAAAAATATATATATTACCCTTTAAATGGAGGTAGTTTTTTTTTTTTATTTGTACAAAGAGTGAAAAACTCATTTGAATAATCTATATTTCAACATACGATTTACTATATTTTACTGAACAAAAAACAATTTCAATGTAGTCTGAAATCTTAAACCTGATACTTATATTTTCTCTTACATCATGCTTTAATTTTCTTCCCGGAGACAAAGCTTAAAAAAAAAAAAAAACCTTACAATTGAGTTTCAATTTATCTTCGTGTTGCATCAAGTTCTCATAACAGCTAGGAGCGTTTCTATCTCATGTATTCCCTCTTTTTTGTTATTCATTGTTCATGTAATGCGCGATAATTTTCTAATTTTTTGATGCAGATCGTCCGGAAGTGGGCCCGAACACGCATTCTCCTAGTTACCAGTCGAATGCTCTGCCGATCAAGCTATTCAGCTCTGTCGGTAACAGTGCAAGTTGAAGTTATAAATTTAACCGAAAACCTAATTCTGGTTCTTTAAAACAGGTTTTTTTGCCCGAAAAAACAATTTTTAGACCGTGTGTCTATTTTTCGTCAGTAGCCTGCACGATAAGCTTTAAAATAAATTGTAAATCACAGAAATCGATCAAGAATTGAGGAAAATCTCGCGTAGAAACCAAAAAGAGGCTACAGAAATAATATATAAGGATTGTTGATGGAATTCAAAATTCACGCAACGCTTACTTATTTAAGAAAAAAAGAAAAAGATTTCGCTTTTTATTTCCCATACTTACTTATACCCCTCTACCTTCCCCATACTTACTTATACTACGTTTTTACATCCCCTCCTACCCTCCTTCTAATTAAAATAAAAAGATAAAGAAAAAGAAGAAAAAAAAAAGAACGAATAAGTAGGTTTAACTCGGGAAAAACTTGATTATAAGTAAAACTAACATGAAATATATATGGAATGGAGCCCCGCATTTTTTGACTATCATATTAAAACTGTTTTTAAACAATATAAAAGTCTTTAGTACTTGCTTTTCAAGAAGACATTTTAAGTTATATTTAACCAGTAAGGCGTTTCGAGACTAGCAAAGCAAGACTCCACATAACCGAAAAAAAAGAGAGAGAGAGAGAGAGAGAGAGAGAGAGAGAGATAGAAGCGAGTTTCTTCATTTATTGCCTTGATAAAGAGGCTTATTTTGATAGTCACGAAACAGTTGTATACAATAATAAATCTCTTTTCATCATTTTTATTTGTACTTTTAAATTATTTTGTGACATTTTACTTCTCATCTAGCTTACCCCTAATTTTATACAAATTTCCATAACTTTGATATTATTTTATTACAAATCAATTTGAAAGCACAGTAAACAGTCATTAATCCGAATCCTATTTAACGGAACTTCGCTTAATCCGGACATCCATTCTAATGTACATACTGTATAAATAAAAGACGAGTTACCGCATTTATATATTTTTGCAGCCCATACTTTGCGTTTTCGTAATGCATTTTTGTAATTTGCTCTTATGCAGTTTCATCTTTCATTAACTTAAATTCAAAATGCAATTTTTACTGAGTACAGTACAGTTCATGTATACAGGCTCAATTTATAGGTTACTTTTCTTAATTCGTACTTTTTCAATAATTCGGATGACTTGGATTCGCTCTTAGTCCAGATTAACGCTCCTCAAACGCTCAAATTTGTAAGATTTCCAAAAAAATCATGCATCGTATAAGCATTTATGAACTTCAATCGTGCATTAAAAAAAAGGGGCATTAATGCAAAATACGGTCTGCAGAAATATATAAATGCGGTAACTCGCCTTTTATTTATACAGTATGGGCATCAGAATGGATGTCCGGATTAAGCGAAGTCCCGTTTAATGGGGTTTGGATTAATGACTGTTTACTGTGCTTTGAAATTGAGTTGTAATAAGATAATATCAAAGTTATGGAAATTTGTATAAAATTACTCATAAACCAGATGAGAAGTAAAATGTCACAAAGTAATTAAAAGTACTACAAATAAAAATGATGAAAAGAGTGTATTTTACACCTCATATTTATAACTATTTCATGCTAAATAAAGCCTTTCTCGTAATTCTCTGAATAAGAGGCCATTCATCAATTACTTAAGGATGATTTTGTAAACTTTTGTCCCCCCTACCCCCGTGTAAGGATACGTAAGATTTTTCAAACCCCACCGCCTATTCTTACATATAAGATTCCATTTCATTTTTCAAAATAATAAATGGTTGTTAAAAAGGATCAGTTACATTAAAACTCCCAGGTAGAAGTAAATCAAAGATTTATATTTTTCAATAGATAAGTTAGATTATTTAATTGCTGTCAACTACAAATTACCATTATATTATTAGATGAATATCTAGTCTTTGGAATACCATTTATCAGTAGTTAAAAGTACGTTTTTAAATAATCTTAAACATAAATCAGTTAAACAATCTACAAATCAATAACATTTTTAAAATAATGATCGATTAGTTTTTCATTTATTTCCAATTAATTATTTTTTTTTTAACGCGGTACTGATTGAAAATAAAACATGTCATACGTAGTGCGATTCTTTTATTATACTTTACACTATTTATTCTTTGTAAAACAAGTAAAAAACAGCTCACCCTAATATGTTTTTTAACTTTAGACGCAAATGCAATATGATCCCTGCCAAACCAATTGACCGCGCGATTTCTAATATAAAATATCGTTTTGGAAAATATTACGTAAGAAATGGTTTTACCCCCCCCCCCCTCAAGTAATGGTATGTTGAAATTATTCCAACCCCCCTCCACCTCAGGACCCTTACGTTATTAACGAATGGCCTCTAATGACTGTTAAGTCGCTATAATAACCATAAAAAATCATATTCGCAAAAGTACAAAAGCTAGCAGACCATAAATCCGTATTTAGCGTCATAACTTTTCCATATGGCAGCTGTTACATTACAATCTTTTAGAGAGTGAGTCTTTTTCTTTTCTTTTTACGCGAACTCGTGACTAGTAAATGTCATTTTGCGACAACATATCACGTCAAACGAGAATTATGTTAACTTTTTTCCTGTGTTTTTCTCCCATGTGGGAGAGAAATATTTATTTAAACAGACGCTAACATTGAAAAAAATGCACACGCTTGCAATTTGAAAGTGCTAAACTTAAGGTCTTAACAATTTTTTTTTCTTTGTTTCTTGAAAGAACTCTGAGTAAGATGAAAGTGTTTTATCTCCTCACAGAGTATTTTATTCTATGGGAGCGAAAAAGGTAACAAATATAATGTAGTAGCAATTTTATTTATAACTTAAACATCATTCCTCATTCTTTATTAGTTTTAGCTATCCATTAAATATTTACATGAAAAAGATATTTTTTCAACGTAAATATTTAACATGGAAGATTTTTTTTTCTTATTAGTTCCTGTTAAATGAATTTTTTAACGTGTTACTTTTAACCGGAAAGAACAAGGTAACAAATTCAATGTAGTATAAAGTAAATTCATTTATTACTGAAATATAATTTATTCTTTATTATCAGTTTACATAAGTTCGTAAGATATTTGCACAAAGAAATTTTGCTTTTATAATACTGTTAAACAGTACTTAATTTCTAACGAAGGAAGTGCGGGGAGCAGCACTCAGAACTTATTTTACTGCTTAAATAGCTTGAATTTCGTATTATGTGCAAAAATTCACGTAAAATTTAAAAGAAGCACAGCAGCTGGGCCAGGCCCGACGAGAGCTCATGTCAGCCTAGTCGAAAACTAGTGCCTGGGCCTTGGTGGGGTCCGGAGACACTGACACAAAAAAAAGAAGGAATGAAAAAAAGAAGGAAAGTAAAAGGAGGGGAAAATTCCGAATAAGAGAAAACGTAAAGATTAAGTAAAATTTACTCTTTTGGTATTTACTATTGTGGCACTTAAAATAGAGTTTATTGTTCTCTAATAAGCAGTTTTGATTTTTTTCACCCCCTTCCTTTTTTTTCTTCTTTTCCCCCATTTCCTTTTCTTTCTTCTTTTTCTTCTTTTTTTGGGGTGCGGGAGGGACCCGGCAACATAACTGACAAGGGGCCCGCCCGCCTTGGCTCTTTTGCGGCCCTGAGCGGAGCTCCCGTGAGCGACCGTGGGAATTAAACCTTGCTGATGTGATGATCAGAAAATGGTTTACCCATATTGTTCAATCAACGTACGAACGTGTATTATGCGTATGCGAATAATATAACTTTTTAAAAACATATTGGCCGAACATCATTGCCCACTGGGCTTCCTTTTATTGGTCTTCCTTTTGAAATCCCAGTGGCTTACTGGTAGCGATTCCATGTCGCAGACGCGGGCACAAATCCTGGGCTAGGCACGGTCACCTCATTCCTTTAATGGGTCGTTAAAACGAGAACCAAGAGTGTTTGGGAACTAAACCCTGGGAGTTCCGCGTTCGACTAACCACCTAACCGGAACATTTGCCTCGAACCCCAAAGCTCTCTGTCACGAAAACCTTGGTGCCCTGGGCTGTTGAGTCACTTTTTTTTTTTTTTTCAACCGCGAAAACGTTGTCAAATAATTTAGATTAATCCAATGTTTTTATTAATTTTCACACTTAAAAGACTAAAAATACACATTTATGCATGCATCAATCTGTAAATATGAAACAATATTAAACGCCGTCACTTTAAGTAATAATTTCAACATTTTTCCCATTTAATAGAATCAAATTTGAAAACCATTATGTACATAAGTGGAGCAAAATGAAATGTTTCGATTACAATAGTGTTTTAAGCAACTTTACACTTAATGTAATTAATACAGTAGTAGCGGCCTAATGCGGACAGAAAGTTGGCAGTTGTTTAAATACCGGATTATCGGAAATTCAGGTTCGTAGGGCAAGGTTTTTTCGTCCTTCCACGGTGCAGCCAAGTTTTCTGAATTTGACCGGCGTATGGAGCGCCTAATTTTCAGGACTGTACTGCTTTATAGATTATTTACAGGGAGATAGAATATACTGTCACTTTAATGTCAAGCTGAATTTTCTGCGAAAATATTGGTTTCAGAAAATATATTCTAAGTTACTTGAAAAATATTATTTTCAATATCAAGATAGTTGAATTTGTCTAAAACACCACTAAACCATGTATACTAGGGTGCGTCTAATGATGTACTTTAAAACAATTTTTGAATTTCTTATGGGGCACTCCTTTAATTGCTTCCTTTTGATGAAACGAGCTGATGTGTGCATCACATGACTTCCTTTTACTCCAATTTAATGTTATTTCCGCATTATTGGCAATTTTAATGGGATTCAATTGTTTACTCTCTAAATATCACCGACGGTAGACAAATCGAAACCAAAATAATAATAACAATAATAATAATAATAATAATCGCCAAATTTGTCGCCAAGTTGGCAACAAAACTTGGCGATCAAAATACTGGCGATGTATCGCCAAGTGTCCAAAACATTATAACACAACTTGAGTTAAAAATCGAAATTAACAAAAAGGGTCAAAAAACACCCTTAGAAACATCCGAATGCAACCAAAAGGAAAGGTGCACAACTAGACCCCACTAGGAGTCTACGTACCAAATTTCAACTTTCTAGGACATACCTTTTTTGAGTTATGCGACATACATACACACATACGCACAGACATACGTTACATACGGACGTCACGAGAAAATTCGTTGTAACTAACTCGAGGGTCGTCAAAGTGGATATTTCGGATGTCTGTACGGTCCTAGGCACTTATCCACGTATGATCGGGTCGAAAAAAAAACTCAACATTCATTCGGGGGTGAGAAAAATGGAAATTAAGGATGATTTTTGAGTAAAAATATTTTTACGAATACAATACTTCCTTTTTTGTAAAAGGAAGTAAAAACACACACATTAAGATTTCATAGAATTTGAACAAAATTTAGATGTTGCTTTTAGCGATTAAAATTACGTTCATTGTGAAAAAACCGTATAAAAATAAATCCCCAATTTTCTATTGTAATATTTGAAATCAACATGAAATTGGGTTAGAAATTAGAAACATAACTCAAATACTTATTTGCTACACATGCAACAAAATAATAAGCATTTCATGGTTGTATGTCAAACAAAAAGCATTCAAGAGTTCGATTATGTCATTCATATCCTATGCTTACAATTTCAGTCTTTTACATCCACCAATATTGTAATTTTTCTCCCTTAGTTACTAGTATGTGAAATATACTAGCCTTTTCTGATTACTACTAATCATCGTAACTATTTGATAATATCTCTTCTGAAACTTGATGAAAAGACCCTTATGTAGAAAAATCTAAATAATAGTAATAAAATCCTTTAATTTTTTCCTTTGATTTTAGTTCTACAACATCTGCTGTACAGTGTTTCATGGGAGGAGTTGTTCTTTTCGGTTTCTTTAAGAAAGAGACCATTTTGGAGTTTGTCTCTTCAGAAATGTAGCCTTCAATGCAAATAAAAGCAATATCCTCTTCTGACAAGTAGATGTCAAATAAAATTACTTGAAGCAACAGTTGAAATTTTGGCATTTTCCTTCTTGTAAGTGAAATGATTTTCAACAACGTAAGACCAAATGCAGATACAATTTTTAATGTAAATTCTTGTTCTACAAGATCAGACGAAGTACATTGAGTTACAACAGCGGCTAAAACAACTACACTTTCACGAAAGTTGATTCAAATTCTTCATGATTTTCTTTCTATGAAAATTTCTTCTTTTCGCGCAAGTTCTGTTTTCTTTTTAAATAGAAATTTGTTAGTTTAGAAGTTTATTACCCTGGTTTTCATTCAGTCAGAAATAATTTCTCGTCTTGAATTGAAATATTGCGTAAAGTATCACCTGCAAGAGCAATGTCAAGCAAATAATCTAACGATAATTTTCGTTAATTTTACTTTTGCATACTGAAATAAAACGCTTTTACTTTTCTTTCTTTCTTAGTTGTTAACTAAAAACTTGTGTTTCTTTGAGTTGCTGACGAACAGTTAGTTAAGTTGATTGTAGTTGCAGTTGATTAACATGATTTAATAAAATATAAAATAAATGTAAAGTCAATAACAAACTAATCTATCACTAATTAAAATTAATGACAAAAATGTTACAAAAATAAATATTATAATAATAATCGATGCAAAAAAAAAGAAAGATAAGTAAGATTTCACAAGTTTTGCCGCAATGGTAGCAATTTGTAAACATTATTCAATTTTTATTTTTAAGGTATGTGAGTTCTTTTTCCATCCAAAGGAACAAAATGAGAGGGTGCCTCATTCAGAAATAACATCTTTAAAAATAAGACGCACTCTAATGTATACTCATGAGCTTAGAAGCATTATCATAATAAAAAGTGTTTTTTTTTTCATCTGATTAATTACAATTTTGTAGTTTTGATATCTTTTATTGAGTTGAAGCAAAACGACGATAGAAAAAGCTTTCTCCAAAGTAATTATGATATTACAATATGAAAAATAATTCAAAAAATTTTGCGACTTTACAAAATAGAACTAGAAGCATGTTATCACTATAAGCATTCATATTTCAGTTGGAAAAGTATGACCTTCAAATTTCTAGTACAGTGAAACCTGTGTAAGTTGACCACTTGCGGTACACTACTTTAGTGGTCAACTTTAGCAGGTGGTCAACTTATAGAGATTGAATAATATGATAAGATCTAATCCTCAGTGCCTGAAAATAGCGGTCAATTTAGACAGGTGGTCAACTTACAAGGGTGGTCAACTTTACAGGTTTTACTGTAGTGATTTCAGAGTTTCATAAGCTTCCAGAATGTTTATTATTATTTTCTTTCGCTAGTTTGCTGTTGCTAATTGAATACGCAAACGCTTTCGTTTTGTATGAACAAACTTAACCATATATGTTCGTGATTCATGTTATTGGGTTTCCAAGTGAAATGTAAAATGTCCAAGTTAACTTTCATTTCGATTAAAATTAAAAACGTTGAATAATTACGCAATGTTCGTAGCAAAGATTCACAAAAAAATCCCCCTTTTTAATAATTTTTATAACTATGGTAATTGTAAAGCACTCAGGCGTTGGTGCAGAGTTAGAGCAACGTAATCCAAAACAGTGGTAGCCGATGTACTTAGATTGAAATCAATAGTTATTTACGAACAAAGTAATTTACATCGGAATTAAAAACATGTTTTTGAACTACTAGATGAAAAATATTTTTCTAACAACTATGCTGTACATTTAAAACAAAAACAGACTTTTTTTAAGGAAGAGTTTTTGCAATTTATGACTTTTATGTTAGGTGCTTTCCCAAAGCCTTCTTCTTCTTCTTTTTTTTTAAATTATTTTTCGTGCCAATCAACTCATAATTGGTCAATATATATCAAAAATGTACTAAATCGAAAATAAAACATGTGTTTTTATGACATACAGATATTAAGATCCTTCAGTTATGTCACTGATGGATTCTTTCTCTTCTTTGGGAACTGTTAGATACTTTCAATTGAAATATATAAGTGTATTTTTATAATTGTGTAAAAAAATGCATGGTTTTATAATGTTTTTCAATCTCTTTTTTGTAAACGGTGAGATTAAAAAAAAAAGAAGTTTTTATTTTTAATCAATGATGTAATAAACCTATCGCTACTAATATCTTTTTGACATGTAGTTTGACAAATTTCAATCCTGAATCGATAAAAAAATGAAATGATTTTAGAACAAAACATTTCTTGATGGCATTTTTAATATTAGCCAAATTTCAAGTTTTTCACTCTTTGAAAGTGCTGTAACGATTGGGGCAAAGGGAAATTTGATGGTGCAATGTCGGGAGAGCATATTTAAGCCATTGTCAACGGAAAAGACGTTATTCTGAAAAACGATTATGCTAGGTAACCAGTGGTGTCCCCATAGGGTGTACTCCATATACGACGTATACTCTCAAACATTTTTTAGACACATAGCGTATACTCTCAAGTCAATCTTCAAATATTTTCATATTATGACACGTTATGTATATGATCGCATGCATACATTGTGCGTGATGGATTACTGGGAGTATACCCTCAGAAAAATTGATGGGAACATCACTGTAGATAACACTAATCAAGACGATCGTTGTAAAAAGATTATGAATTTCGGCGAGTTGACTACGCTTTTCTGACATTGCACCACCCGATTTCTCTTTAGTACGATCGTTATGAGAAAAAAAAATAATGAAAATGAAAATTTGGCTGAAATCAAAAAAAAAAAAAAAAAAAACTCCAAAAATTTTGCTCCAAAACTTATTTGTATCAATTTGTGACTGAATATTTATTTGTACACGGCATTTCAAAAGGCAATTGATAGCGAGGGGAATTGTATCTTTGATTAATTATATAAACCAGGCAAAAAATTATTCCTTGATAAAAAGACATTACTTTCTGGTTTCTCCACAAACATGATGACAGAAATACACACCTGACCTGCTTATTTTTACTGTTATGAGCATTAGCTATCTTATGACGCATACATTTTAAAGTTCCGGTTCCAGTCATACTGCTTGAGTTCAAGGTCAGTAGTTTGAATGGTTTGCTGTGAGCAGATTAAAAAAAAAAAAAAGAACACTATAAATACAACTCATTCATATTTTTAATTTATTCAGTTGTCGTAACAGGAAGAAATGCTTATTATATCCGTCAATTTCGTTCTTTTCTCATTTCCGAATGAAAAAGCAGTGTCATTAAACGTAAAAACGCATTAATTGCGATGAGTCAATTCAATTACAACGGCTTGACGTGACACTTGGTGCTACTGTCATACAATTTCCAGCTATGGAAGAAAAAAAAATCATTTCCGGCATATTCTAGTCTTTTTCCTTTTTCTCTGACTTTTTATTGACGTAAATGTTTTCTCCCCCCCCCCCAGCAAGTTCAGGCTATTTTAGTTCGTGATATCCGAAACAATAATAATAAAAAAGGCATAAATTTAGCTCTTCTGTCCGGACACTAAACATATCTTTTCACTTCCTTGTTGGGTGAAATTTTCCGTGTCACGTTACGTGAGCAAAATAAACACGTTATCTATAAGTTTTTGTATGTTTCTATTCCGTTGACAATAAAACCTCTATTAAGGAAAGTAGATCAAGCAAATATTGATAAGAGATGGCATGAGGTATCTTATTGAACACCTTTGGAAGGATTAGATAAGTTTTCTGGATTTTTTTGTACGATTTTCGTGGATGCATAATTGAAATGACTTCATTTTATTTTACGAACGTTTACAAAATATCTCGACTGAATACCGATTCCATAATCGCGCAAAAAAGGATTTGTTTGGAAAATTCCTTCAAAATGAAAAGTCGACAACGAATTTTTTACAATTATTTCCTAGTACTGAATTTATGAAAAGGATTTGTGAAGTAAGTTTTTAAATGGTTACGTTTTTCGTTTTGCTCAGTTCAGTTCTTAAGATTTTTCACGTATTTATTATTTTAAGAACAATTTTATATTTTAGAAATTATTCAGATCTTGCCGTTTTCATCATTTTAATATCAAACGAAAGCAAACTAAGTATAAAATAAGAGAAGGATGAAAATTTTTTTGGTTAAATAATGTTATTTATACCTATGAATAGAATGACTGCATGTCTAAGTGGTATAATAATATATGATTTGGCTCTCAGTTCCACTAGTCTGATGCTTGATATTATTTGATTTTTTAAGTAGTTACTTTACTGATACAGTGGACTCGCGTTACAACTCGATTAAACTTATGCGAAATGGCTATAACGCGAGTTTTTCACCAGTAACGAGTTTTAGAGCTAACGCGAATTTCTGGTCCGTAACACGACATTTTCGGAAAGAAATCGCAGGGCGTAAGTATGTATCGGCTTCGTTACTGGCTACCAAATATTGGTTTCGTGAATGGACTTTGTTCCCTATAAGAATTACTGAAAACGGAAGTTAAACGCACCCTATTAGTCGAAACATCGCTTTGTTCGTGTTTACAAATAACCACCTCGCATTTTTCATCAATTTATTTTCACTCTAAATACGAAAGTTGCTGAAATACAATGGCATCTAAGTACGTTGCTTCAAAGTCACGATCATCAATATGCAGAGAACACTGATAGCAATTCGATCACCTGCACAGCACCAACCATAACCAACTTCATTTTTAAGCTACAATTGTTATTACTCTATCAGCATTTCATTATCATTATTGAATACTGTGCATGTACATATACATACAGTATTTTACTTTATGCCATTGATCGTTGATTGTGTAAATCGTAAAGTACTTTATGTTAACGCAGGATTTTTTTTAATGTATTTATTTTTAATGCAGTTTAAATTTAGTTTTTTATGTGAGAAACGTTGACATATCCTTAAGAAATGACTTAAAATAGTCGGGTGTCTAAAATAATTGTTCATGTTCATACGAGTAAAAACATTATATACATACCCATTTACACAGCGCGAAATTTCGACGTACGCAAGAGGTCTTAACGTATCCCTCGTGAAAATCAAGACTCCACTGTATTATCTTTTAACCAGTGTAAACAAAACAAATTTGCGATGCAAATTCCGATTCCGATTCCGAGTCACAACTGACTACAACTGTATTTATGTCGAGGACTGCATACTAAGTGCCTTGCCTCCATTATTTTATTTACCGATAGATGGCAGCACCATCATCGGATCGAACAGTTAATGAGAATTTAGAATTAGTCCAGGAGCTAATAGCTACCTGGTGCTAGCACCCCCAGAGGTATCGTTTCACTTGAAGGACATTGAGACCACGAGCATATTTAACGTCGCCCAGTCCCCTTTAACGACGATGGTGGATCTTCGAACATCGAGGTTCGAACTCAGGACCCTCCGGCCCCGAATCCGACACTCTACCGATCGGGCTACCACGGCCCCGATGCAAATAGCATACAGTATCCTCCATGGCCGAGTGGTCGGAAATACTAGCTCCGACAGCTGCCTGCACGACTCCTGCCTTCGTTCAGCTTGTTATTTCCTTCTCTTTAATGGTGAAAATTTCATTCTGATTTATGCTATCTGT
This sequence comes from Uloborus diversus, assembly GCF_026930045.1. Classification (NCBI taxonomy): domain Eukaryota; kingdom Metazoa; phylum Arthropoda; class Arachnida; order Araneae; family Uloboridae; genus Uloborus; species Uloborus diversus. Next base: position 27,921,420 of record NC_072733.1, on the reverse strand, counting down.
TCCGTGTAGTATTTACTGTAAAGCATAGTGAAATATCTGCAGTAATTAATAGTTACAGTAATAATAATATTGCGCATTCGTGTTTCGGAGAAACGTGGAGTTTCAAGGAACCCTTGAGTGCCAGAAAGTTGAGTTTTAATGAGGTAACTTCCCGGTCCTTCTCATGGAAGCTAAAGAAACCACCTGCCAACATAGCCATAGCCTCAATGCAGAAATCTTCATGTTACGCCAAGTCGCATTAGGAAATTTCTCTACAGTCAGAAAACGTTTACTCTCTTTCGAGACTAAGTTCATACCTGCAAACACTGACAAAGCTCCCCTGGCAATAAAAAAGAAAAATCTACTAAAAGATCTTAATATTTACCCCAGCCAAATCATCCCACTATGCATTCCGATCGTTGATAATTCAAAACACTGCAACATTTTTCTCAAGAACCTGCCTTTTCAAAATGACAAGATCCCTAATAATCTCATCAGCAAAGCCTTCCATAATTATAGCAGTAATAATTGGAACAATAACCCTATCATTGCATCGGACGCTTCAAAAGTCACTAATTCCACCTCCATCGGTATCTACAATAACGATACTAAAGAGTGCATCATGGGAAGAATCCCTCATGAAAACTCGGTCTTCACTGCTGAAGGTTTGGCCTTGTGGCTTGCCATCCGTCGGTTCGGAAGAACCGGGGATAAAGTTATTTTTCTTTCTGACAGCTTATCAGTCCTCACGGCCCTCAAAAACGTCAATAACAAATCTCCACACATCATCACTATGATTGCTCAGATCATCAATAGTTGCATCGAAAACGGTCACTCCATTGACATTGCTTGGACCCCTGCGCATGTAGGAATACAATGCAATGAAATTGCGGACAAAATAGCAAACATGGGCCATCGTGAAAACCTTATCCTCCACTGGAAGTCCCCTGAAGACATTATTCAAAATCTCAGAAAAAGTTTCAAAATGAAAACCCTCCAAAACTGGAACTCATCTCACTATGCCAAAAGATTCAGCCACCTTATCAATATCAACGACAAGATCCGGATGATGCCCAACAGTAGATATGAAGATGTCTTAATCTCTAGGGCCAGGACTCGCACCACTCTTACAAATTACAACTTGTTCCAGATCAGACGGGCAAATTCCCCCCTCTGCTCAAGATGCAAAGTTCCAGAGACACTTGATCATGCAATTCTGGAATGCTCCAAGTATACTAAAGAGAGAGACAGACTGCGGGCTTGTGCCGGCTGTGTGCCTCTGTCCTTCTGTCTTATCTTTGAAATTTCATTTTTTCCCCCCCGGGTTTTTTCTTGCCTGTTGGCTCTCCTTTCGGTCATCGATGTTGGCTAACTTCCGTTCTCCAGTCCATCCCCGAGTTGGGGACCTGGTTTTGTTTTGTCTTGCTGTGTATCTTGCCACTTTCGTTCGTTCTGTTTCTCATGCTATGTTCAGTCATCAAGGTTTTGGTCTAATTTAAGTTGCCTGCCCTTAGAATTTCAGTCCTCGATACCTGGATCATTAGGGATAAAGCCACTTAGGTTAAGTGTAGCAAAATTCCCAAAAGAAGAAGAAGAAGAAGAAGAAGAATGAGGTAACTTTTCCAAAATACATTATTTTCGCGAAATTTCTTTGTCATAGTGGGAACACAGCGAAAATATTGCAGACATATCATTTCCTTATCAAATTACTTAATTTTATTGTAATTTGTCTGATATATTTAATTTTGTATGATTTAAGGACCACTATAGAGCGAACTCAATGCAAATTCCGTACACGCGTTTCGGATAAACGTGGAGTTTCAATGAGGTGACTTTCCTAAAATGCCTATTTTCACTATATTTGGTTTGCCACAGCAGAAACTGTCGGAAAAGAGATACCAAGCTTATATTTTCCTTTTGAATGTGCCCAAATTGATTGCATTAAAAAATTGTATGGATTATTGAAACATTGGTCAAACTAAACTGAATTGCAAAGGTAAGTTTATAAACGTCGGCCAATTTATATTGTTTTTTTTTTTTTTTTTTTTTTTTTTGAGCAATTACGATTGCTTATTGCTTTCATTTCACTGTTTTTGGCGTCCTATCATTTTATTTTCCCACCGCCACCCTCCGCACCATCACCGCCAACCGGCTCCTCACGATGCTGCTCTCATAGCGAAAGCCGTCTCCAGGTTGCATCCATGTCCTACACACACGCGCATACATACGCAACTACACAAACACATACACACACACACAAACACATACACACACTCAAACACATACATACACACGCACGTACACAAACACATGCACACACATAAATACGCCTGCACACACATACACAACCACACACACACAAACACATACACACACACGCATACATAGACACCTACACATACACACACACACACCTACACACAACTACCCACACACTCATGCCTGCACACAGACACAAACACATGTGCCTACACACACATACACATTCCCCCCCCCACACACACAAACACTCATACACACAACTACCCACACACTCATACTTGCACACAGACATAAACACACATGCCTACACACACATACACATATCCCCCTAGATACAAGCACACATACCCCCCCCCCACACACACATAAACTCACACGCCTACATACACACACACACACACACGTGATTGCGAAAAACATAATTTGAATTCAAGAGGTCAAAATTCAAAAAAAAAATTTTTTTTGTAAAAACAAAAACAAAATCACAATATGATGAAATCACATTATTTCATAAACCTTTTCATTCATTTACTTTCTCAATAGCTATTAACTCAATTAAAATGTTCGCCATTTAACATCTAGCAACCTTTTCACCCCAGGCTACCATTATTTTTGCAAAGGAAATCTTTTGTTTGAAGTTCATGTACAGGTTGTAATGGTCAGTAAATCATACCTTGTGGTGAAATTCTGTGCATCGCTCTTACGTCACGGTAGAATGTAGTGGCTGTAATACGTCAAACAGAAAATAGAAATTCCTAAAATGGGACAAAAGATTTGTCACTCCTCAATGAAGGCTTTTTATATGATAGGAGGTGTGGAATAGAATTTCTTCTTTTTTTCTTGCTTGGCGCCACATTAAAAAGGAGTCTGTGTAACCGTTAAAAATCTGGAAAATTCCAATGGAATTATTTATAATAAGAATAAATAAAGATCAATTTGTCAGTTAAAAGATATGTAGGGGGGCTTGCTTTTTGGTGAACATTGTATTGTTTGACTTGATTCTATGGTAAAACACTTTTTGAAGTTACAGATGAATTCCATTTTAAATGATGCGTAACATTAGTAAATTTTTATAAAAAAATCATAAATGTCAGTCACTAGAACATTAAAAATATTTAGATTAAAAGCAACAAACAGAAGTTTTAAATAAAAATGAAACGAATTTTACACTATGATGAATAACTACAAAATATGACACTATAAAATGTACGTTATAACATACTATTCATAATTTTCGTAACGTATTCGTTTTATTTTACGCATGAGATATGCAAAATGAAATGAATATTGCTTTGAAAATGTTTTCAGAAAAGATGAAATGGAATTTGTTCATCTTTTCCTATAGTGTGGCTGTGATAAGTTGAAGCTTGAAATTGATAATGTTTACTTCTTTTTGGGGAGTTTAGTGTTTAAGAGACGTGTTATTTTTTTTGGTGCGGATTTGAGTTGGAACACTTTCTCAAAACTACTTCGATAGTCACTATGTCCTTATCCTAAAAGAGACATTTAGGAATTGCGTCCTCATCATTATAGGACTTTAGAAAACTGAGTTCTTATTTTAGAGTAATTCTGAGTTCTTATTATTAGTTCTTATTTATTATTTTGACAAGCGTATATTACACTAAAAGCATACAGTTTTTTTGTAGCTCCTAGAGTGATATTAATAAAACCCCTGAGAAATTAGCGAATTTCATTCCAATTCCGTGATTTTGAACACCCCCAACCCCCCCGAACTGACGAACCTATCATTACAGAAATTATGCTAGATCAAAGGAGTTATTTCTTTTTACTTCATTACGCCAAAAAATCTAGTTCTTCTATAATCTTACCATTGCGTCTAACTATTTCTTCCTTCGCATCTAGTGCAGAAAGGGCATAAGTCCGGGACTTATGCCCTTTCTGCACTAAACGAAAAATGTGACTTCAAAATAAAGTGATCTGTTGTACAAGAATTGACTTCCCTGTTACGCCAGTCGATGTCTCTACATACAAATATGGGAAAACCACAGCTACTCAATTTTGAAAAAAAAAAAAAAAAATGTGACTTGTGCCCTTTCTGCAATAATCGATTCATTAGTAATAGGTTGTTTGTTATTACTATGCAATAGATACAATCTGCGAAAACGAGCCTCTTACTACTCGGCGCTTTCTGGCTGATTCTACCTATTATAAATGTTACAAATAATGTTACCGCTTCAAAGTCATCCGCCACCTCTCTGTGGTCAAGCTTTAACAGATATAGAAAGAAAAAAATAAATCTTTTATTTTTTGGAAATGGTGGGGGGGGGGGGAGAGAGGGGGGCGTGTGTTTTTGAGTCATTAGAATCGCCATTCTAATTTCTGAAAAATCGAAAGCGGTGTGCAAACGACCTGTTTGACTCTTATAAAATCCCCTACTTACGTAAAAAATCTTCAACTGCCATAAAATTGTATTGAACAAAACTTTGCATTTGACAACTTTCTTTTCGCTTGAAATTTTATTCCCTGGTAAATTAACTTGCTAGTCAACAATGTTGCTGTTTCAAGGTTTAAAGTCTCCGAGACACTACCCTATTGTGTCTCATTAGATGCTTCTGACAAACAGTGGGTTTTGTATCTCTCGGATAAAATGAAAGTGAGAAGCCGAAGAAATAAAGCGGTCAAAAGAGCAAGGCCAAAACATACTATTAATGTAAAAGCTCAGGACGCTGCTGTCTTCGGCATGAGTACTTAACCATATTTATGGGATGAGGCATACTTAAGTAAGCTATAAAAAATCTGCCGGATTCCGTGATCAGAATAGAATAATCGCATGCAGATAAGGAGATTGGTTTCGTTCTTGAAGTTTGACGAGTACGTGGTTTCTGCAATTTGCTGCGATCAGTTATTTTTGTCTATATTTAGCAGCGTTTTATGGTAATAAAGTGCAGGTATAAAAAGAGATGTGATTGTAAAGCAAATAAAACACCATGGTACAGCTTGTGTTGCATTTTGATCGAAAGGTTGTGCTCTCGTGGTTTTTAAGAACACAAATGCTCATAAACATTAACATTCTATGTAGTGGGTTTTTAGTTGTGTTATGCAAAAATCAACTTCTTGATTATTATGCAAATGTAGTGATTAGAATGAGAGTGGTGTATGTCATTCTTACTAAGTTTCCAGTAAGTGAAGGTTTTTTGAAAACACTTGCAAAAAAAAAAAAAAAAAAAAAATCAAGACTGCGTAAGTTTTAACTTCAAGAGCAGGACTTGTATTTAAAGATAGTCAGTAAAATTTGTTTAACACGAAAACGGTGAACACGAAATAATGTAACAAGGAACAAGAAATGTGACATCACGCATTTTTATAGCAATATGCTTTTGAAAAAGATCGTGTCATGTGACAAAGGGGGGGGGGGTTGTAAGACGGAGTATGGCTTTGTAGCATATGGGAAGAAGGATAATTTGTTGGAAAAGAAGTGTGACATTATTTATGGACAGACTCTTAGTTTTCTTTTCTTTTTCTTTCTTTCTTTCTTTCTTTTTTTTTTTTTTTTTGAGCAATTGGTATTCTCGATAGAGGAACTAAAGAGGAGTCTACAGTCATTATTAACTCAAATTTGTGAAATTTTGACTTTAACACCACTATCATTCTAACCAATCCAAATGTATTTTAAGAAACAGAAAAACTGTTGACCAACAAATATTAACCGAGATAATATTGACAGACCCAACAACCTTGTTTTTTCAATGTTTTGAATTTTTTTGTAGCAGTTAAATGAATAGAAATGGAATGGGCACCCAACCATTAATGAGCAGGTTTGCCTTGTAATGTCAATATCAAGTTTGTAAGGATTCCAGGAACATCATTAATGGATTTTCGAAATAGCATCTTTCAAGAGCACCCCTACCACATTTTTTGTTTTCCAAACGTAAGTTTTTATTTAGAGTGTGATTTGCTATGTTAATGCTTCTCAGTCACCAGCAGTTAATTGCCTTAGCATTTATGTTTTCGAAGGGTTTCTGCCTAATTTACCTGATATTGCTGTTATTAACCAGATCGCAGTTATATTGGTACGAAGTTATTCCTTAGCTTTTTTTTCTATAATTATAGGTTTATTTTTGCCATTAACTGAGATATTTATGATCCTTTCAAGCTAATGTGCCCATAACTAGTCATTTAAAAGTAAGTATTTTAGTTATAAGCCCATAATTCATTTTTGGGAATTCTTACTCAAAATTATTTTTTTAGGATTGATGATAAAATATAAGCTAAATTGGGCAAACGATAAGTAAAACATGCATCAGAATAATAATTTTATTTATTTAATTTTGTTGTTCAGACGAACATTTCAAAATCGATTTATCAGTTCTGTGAATCAGAGTCAGACTAACGTAAGTCCAAAAATGCCAATTTTCAATTATTACTGCTTTAGATATAAAATGAGATATTCCGCGTCGAGTCATCGCAATGTAATTCTATAAAAAAAAAAAAAAAGTCCTTCATAATTATTGACCAGTACAAAAGAGGGTGAGTAACTTGTATGCACCAGACGAAAGTTTTTTCGCTCTCCTGCAAAGTAGCAATAATGTGACTAATGTCAGTCTGGCTCTGAGGTACAGAGTAATCCACTTTTTAATATTAATGCTGCTCGAATCGGTTAGTTACAGATACTGTAAATTTGATTATAGTGTAAGAAAGAAAACATGTTTTAATATTGCTGAATATTTTTTTTTTTTTTTGTGTGTGTGTGTGTGTGTGTAATTTTCTGAAAATAATTTAGTTCAGCTAACATGACCATTACTAGTTTTTAGTGTGTCCATAAGTAAGAGAGCGTGCCATGACAAGTCAAACCAGTGTATTCTGATTTATATGAATATGTTGAAAATGAATGAAAATTTTGCTGCTATAAAAGTGCAATTTCGAAGTTCTAACACTGTGAGAATTAGTCTTTTTTTGTGAACTAAAAATGCGATAATACTGTTCAACAATCCAAATTAAGAAAAGCCCATAACTTGTCATTTACCTTGATATTAAACAGGCTTGTTATGTAGATGAGTGCACTAGTTACTCAAGTGATAGTGCTCGAAATTTTTCTTTTTTTTTTTTTACTTTTCATTTTTCTTTCAAGTGAATACGAAAATGGGTCTCTTGCAAAACACTTAGTGAATTTACATTTATAAAAAATAAATAAATAAATAAACACGATTGTTAAGGGAAAAAAACTAATAAATGTAATAAAATGAGCAAGAAAATACTTCCTTAAAACTTTTTTTAGTATGGATTTTCTATGCTTTTAGATTTCAATTTTTATACAGTGGCTCCCAAAAGTATTCGTACACTTTGAAATTTTTTAGTGAAACCAAAATATCGCGAAACTGAATTCGAATTATGAAGTTCAATACTTTTCACATCATTCCAATGTCATTCTAAATACAACCCAGTAGCTTTTTTCAAAATATTGACGGATCTTCTTTTTGAAACGGGTCAAAAAACGAAGAGACAGGGAACTAATACGCCACAAAAGTCATCGTACACTTGAATATTTTCGAATAAATTCATGATTAAAATTATATGCCGTTTTTTTTATTATTTTTGCATTGTGTTAACCCTTAAAAGTCATTTGGATTTAATTTTTTGTTTATTTATTCCTTAATATTGTGCTTATTACTTTAAAATGGCTGGTATTTGTAAAAAACAACAAACACCATTCTAAATTTGAATTTTTTCCTCACAGTAGTGGTAAATTGATTTGAAATGTCTCTAAATTAGTTAATTTATTCAATTCTATAGTAACGTGTTTGATAAAATGCTTTAAGGAAAAGAATCGGATCGAAAACAAGGTAAGAAAAGGTCAACCGGCAAAGTTGACAAAGCGTGACCGGAGATTCACAGTTAAAAAAATTATGAAAAATACACATTTGAGTGCTGCAAAAGTTTCTGAAGAGTTAATTGAAAATTTTATATTTAATTTTCACCTAAAACTGTTTGCCAAGTTCTCTGATTAGTTGGATTAAATGGGACCTCTACCCGCAGAAATGTTCTTAGTCGTGCGAAAAACAGAAACCTTACGCTTTTTGTCGCAAAATCAATGATAAATAAGCTCAAAACATTTTGGAATTACGTCTTACCTACAGATAAAAATAGAAGAAAAGTAGAAGCAAAAAAATAGGAACTTTTAATCTTAAGAACGTATTTGGATCAGTTAATCAGGACGGTGAATGTGTTCTTGTGTGAGGGTGCATATCTGCATCAAGAATTTTTTGATGAAATAATGAATCATGCTGTTCATTTAAATATTTTTAAAAACCAATTTTCAGTTCTTAGCCAAAAATTTGGTTATCGGAAACAACTTTGTTTTTTATCAAGATAACGATAAGAAGCACACGGTTTTCAACATTTGCGTGTAATGCCTAGAAAATTGTCCTTAAGTTTAGAAAACACCCCCTCAATCTCTAGATTTGAACTGAATGTAACATATTTAGAGATAACTGAAGGCTAGATTACGAAAATACGGCTTTGAAACGAAAATAGAGCTAGAAACAGTAAGACTCTCGAAGTGTGGTTGAACACTTACTCAGAAATTACGCAAAAAAAAAGAAAGAAAAAAGAATGAAATCTATATTCCCAGACGTTTAAAAGGTGTCGTTGATACTGCATGATATTCTACTAAATAATAACTTAATAAAAAGTTAGATTATTCAATAATATATAGATTTTTTTTTAAGTGTACGAAACTTTTGTGAGATAAAATTTGGTTTTTGATTTAAAATAAAATAAGATTTAATATTTAAAAAAAAATCATGTAGTTTTGCTAAAAATTGATCATAGATCTTATAATTAAATACCTATTAATTCTAACCAATGGATAGGGCCTATTTTATTGAAAGTCGTAGGTGTACGAACACTTTTCGGAGCCACTGTAGTTCGAAATTAGAAATAAATTTTAAAAAATAGTTTTGTGAAGAGTATACTCATTTTTGCTTTTATGTGAGGGAATTTATTTTGTTATTTTATTGATTTGAAATGTTTTTTTCCTTGAAAATTCAAAATATGAACTAGAAATATAGGCAGTTTTGAGCTTTAAATTCTTTGAAACGTTTAAATAGACATCGTTAAGAAATCTCATGTGTAAAAATTGTTTACATGTAAAACTTGTAAAGTTGACCACCCTTGTAAGTTGACCACCTGTCTATGTTGATCGCTTTTGTCAGGAACAGAATTAGCCCTATCTCATATAATGAAGGAAAAACCTCTGTAACTTGACCACCTCTCTATCTTGACCACCTGTCTATCTTGACTACTAATGTACGCGAAATTTGGTCTCGAGTATTGTAAAAAACCCTTTGTAAGTAGACCACTTGGTTTATTTTTTTAAACTTTCTTCAACATTTTATTTTATTACTTATTTATTTATCATAATAATAATTTTTTTTTTTTGATAGCGTTCAAAGAATGTTTTTAATGCTTTAATGACATACTAGCATTTTACTAACTAAACAGCAGCATAAAGTTTATGCTGCTCTTTATTCTCCAAACTTGTTTTTCATTTGTTGTTCTGTTTGAGATAGCTTTTCATATTCTTTTCAATAAAAATAGATGTCAGTAGAAAAGTTCATAGTCTTTTCTTTCAGTTGCAATACGGTGTGGCAACACAGGAATTCTGCAAAAAAGAGCAGGCCCGGATCTATACATTTTGGGCCCCCTGCAAAAAAACATGTGGGCCTCTCCCTAGTGGCCAGCACTGTCTATTTGAAAAGCGATAAGCTTAAGTGCTAGCTTTTTTTTTTCTCTTTTTTCATCAATTTCTAGGGCTGTTAGCCCCTTTAAGGACGCGGGCCCCTCGCACTGCGGGTACGCAGATCTGGGCCTAGTAATAACGGGTGATTGTGTTCCGGTATTTTACCGAATTTCCGGTATTTTCGGACGTATTTCCGGTATTTTTATGTCCGAAAATACCGGAATTATGTTCTTTTTTGTTATGCTTTTATCTCCCTACCTCCGCAATTTTATAAAAATTATATAATACTCATCAAATATACCTGCAAGAGCCTTAAAATGGACACCTATCCCTTAAGATGGACAAAGGTCAAGATAATTTTGTATAACACCAGCTCAAAAGTAACTTTGTAACCCATTAAAATTTTAATCAAATGTACACACACTATTTTGATACTGACTATTGAACTATTTAATACTATGGCATAGGTGCACTTAAATAATAGGGACCAAAGTCCCCCCCCCCGTTCCCTTTGAAACTTTCAGGTATTTTTTGATGAACTCACAATCACCCCTGTAATAAGTAAAGTTACATGTTTCTGGTGCAAGGGATTAAGACATTTTAATTTTGCCTTTATGAACTGGGAGAGTCGAGCTTGTTGCTCTTTGTGCTATAAATTTTACATAAAAAGGCTTCAAAAAGAAAGTTAGTGGAACTTGAGATTAATAAAAAGTATGAAATATTAAGAGCAATTGAAAATGGAGAAAGCCAGAGAAAATTAGGTGGCATATATGGAATTTCTAAATCTACAGTGTCTAATATAGTTAAAAACAAGGGAAAATAACAAAAGTATTTGAATAGTATGTTTAATTATTGTTTCACTTTCAATAGTGTTAAACAATGAAAGTGGAGCTGAACAGAAAGAGTAAGGGTGAATTCCTCAAAAAAAAAAATGAATACATGGTGCAAGAAATGACGGAAAAAACATTACCACCCTTTATAAGTTGACCACCTGTCTAAGTTGACCGCCAAAGTACTGCACTGCGAGTGGTCAACTTACACAGGTTTCACTGTATTAGAATAAAAGCAGAAAAAAATGTCAGTAAATGCTTTAGAAGAAACATTAAAGGAGTAGAGAATTTTATTAAATACGCATAAATTTCTTCGATAGCCTTTCCTTATCAGCTTACTGTTGAAAATATATTTTTACTAAAAATATTTTTAGATACATTTGATTAGATAAGATTAAGTTGTTGTTTATGTTCCTTCACTAACGATAAAACAATAAACACCAAGCCTTTCATTTACTTTCGAAATTTTCTGAGGAGATAAGAATATGATGTAATATTTTTAGGAGAATGCTTTCTCTGGAGATGAAAAAAATCTTTGCTCTGCAAATTTTTCAAATCAGATGTAATTTTGTAGTTCGAGTATGAAATTTAACATTGTTCTGTTGATGTTAGCTGTATGAAATTTAACATTGTTCTGTTGATGTTAGATTCGTAGCTGGCTTCTTGCGCCTCAGGGTCAGTGGCGGATACAAAAGGGGGGGATACAAAGGCGGTTTGGGGGGGGGGGGTCATGACCCCCCCCCCCAAACCGCGGAAAAAAATTTGAATGTTTGCTTGAAAAAAAATATAAAAAAATTTCGAAACCATGAGAAAGAGTAAATATCTTTTTGAATTAAATTTTTCGGACATTACATGAAGTGGTGAAAAAAACGGAGGGGGGGGGGGTTCATGGAAGTCGCCTGTGACAACACTTTTTAATCTATTATAAGGTTCATTGCATTTGAGTAATGAAAATGACTGATTGAAAAAGAAAGAAAAGGAAACCTGACCGAAACTACAAGAGAAAGTAAATAATTTTTTAATTTCCTTTTTTTTTGGGGGGGGGGGGGGGTATTACATGTCACTTTTCTATTTATATGTACGCAGTAAATTAGCTCTGCCTGAGACAGTCTCTTCTTCGCCGCAGCTATCTTCTTGCGCCAGTATAATGAAATAGAAGTGTCTGCCGCCCGATCGCTTTTAATAGAACAAATTTAATTGCCGCATCGTCTCTTTCATCGCTGTTCTCAATTCACATACATACCGTTTATCAAGGAGCAGAAGACTTAAGATTTTAGAAGAAAACGGTTTACACTTTTTATAAATGGCTCAAGTAAAGTCGTTGCTAAATTATGGGTCGGAAGTTAGTAAATACCTTTTTACTGCATCTCTGCTGTACATCATGCGTGAAATTTTGCAAGATGACACACTCTAGGTTAAATTCAATACCTAGTGCAGTTTCGCGTCTTGAGCGCTGGGGTGCGTCCATCTGGTGGAAAACTGAACGTCTATAATCTCAAATGGTAGCAGCACTTTCCCAATAGTGGAGCCAAGTGAATAAATGTATGCCACAAGTCCTAGGGAACACACCCCATCTGCAAATGGTGAGGAACTAATACAAAGCCCCAATAGGGGAAAAAAAATCAAATACAACTCGATTCATTATTTTGTATATTGATAATATTGAATACTTTGATTGTTATAAAACCAACGTAATTTTTCTATTCGCATAAAACCATGTCAAGAAATGATAGTGCTGTTCGAAAAATGTTTTTTTCCCCCTGAACATTATGTGTGCTAGAAGTGAACTTTTTCTTGTGGGTGAGTAACATTTTGTTACTGTTATTTATGCAAGAATAAAATTAAAATAAAAAAAAAAAAAAAAACGCGTTCAGACTTACGTTGCAATTTATTTTCATTCTATGATGTACCTGTATAAATGTACTTGCATTGTGTTGATTTTTTTTCGAACAGGGCAGAGACTATGGAGTTATGACAATGTACGAATATTTATAATTGCTCAAAAACATTTCCTTTACATTCATATTATGATTACATATCACCAAATTATTAGTTAAAATATGCTTCTTTCTATTCTCACGATAAAATAAGTACACAACTTGTTTTAGATCCCAAAAAGCTCATGCTTAGTTGAAGGTAATAGTGAACGAGATTTATTTTATGGATTCGTTTTAAAGATCACATGATATTTTAAGCTGATTTTGAATTAAAGGCTTATGATTTCACAACCCTCAGTATCACCTTGATTAATCCGTTTTGATTCCGAAGCAGGTCAATTTGGGGTATGAAGTTCATACTCATGTAGGAAGAAACAGGATAAATTAACCTGGTGTAATTAAATTGAAATATAACGCCACGAATGTAAAGTTTGAGCAAAACAATCAACATCACAATATTTTAATCAAAACAATTATTTTGCAGAAGGAAAAGACTGTTTATTTATTATTATTATTTTTTTTTTCAGACTGATATATGAGCATCAGAGTTAACATGAAGTCTTACACTGAAAAATTTGAAGAAAAACTATAGAAGCTGTTAGTAATGTTTTTTTTTTTTTTTTTTTTCTCACTCGGACCGCAATGACGAAATCAGTCACCACACCACCGTTTTGCGTATACGGGTTGGGTATACTGCGTAAAATGTCAATATGTTCAACTTAAATGTGTAGTTATTCAAAAAGAAAACACAAAACATGAAATAATCTTTTCCATTTGTATAAGCTTATTACTTGTAGATTCCATGTACATTTTTTCTCTAAAAGAAAGAGAGAGAGGAAGATAGACAGAGGGTGAAAAATAATACAGCTAGACCTGGATATAAGGTCACTTTCGTTCAGACCTAGTTCATTGAATGGGAATTCTGTTATGAATTACTGGATATATAGTTAGGTCTTGAATACCGTAATCGCTTCTAAGTTCATATTTGTCCGACTTTCTTTGAGTGTTTTTAATGTCCTACAGATTTAATTTCAGTAATTTTTTGCGACGCACGATCCAGGGTTTTGATCCAGGAATCGGTGAAAAGTACAAATTTCCAAGAGTAGTACAAACTGCAGAGATTATAGTACGTATAAGGTGGCGGGTGATGCTGAAGTGTTGCCAGAAACACAAACACTCTCTCAGAGCCTAAATGTCATTAGATATTTTTTAAAATAATATGAAAATATTGTACAAAAATTAGAAAAATTGCGGCACTTCTGTATTTTGGATGGTTTTGAGTAAGCAATGCTGTACATCAGTACTTTGCTTAAGCATTCTTATATACAACTTCATACTGAATTCAAAATTAAAAACAATTTGTTTCATTGATTCCATTAATTTTGAATTGGTTCAAATTCATTAAAATTTAATAAATTGAAAGTTTTGACCGCATTAAATTTTACAGTACTATATTTTTTTTATATATATTTCAATCGTAAGAATCGATTATAAAGTCACTCTGCTTATAAGATCAGTTTCGGGAAGTCTAGAACATCGAAGTCTGACCGTACTGTGAATATTTAACATGAGACTTAAGAGAGACTCAGGGAAAAGTTGGGTGCCGGCTCGTAATTTCGAATTTTTCTAGGGACGGGGGGGGGGGGATAGGGTGCATACACGATGCAATTTTTTTTTCAGAAAACTGATCCACTTATAACAGAAAACACTAATGTTTCAAATACGGAGGGGGGGGGGGAGTTAATTGACACCCCTTTGACTCTCCTAAATGATGGACCTAAGACACGGTGACTAAGAGATATTGGCTTTAATTATTGAAGGGTTGAGATGATAGAATTTAGAATATGCTAAGATAGAACATTCTTTAGTGCAAAAAATCATGAGAGCGTTTATGTTAAAGTATTTGTGGATGGGAGCTTCAGGTCCAAAGAGAGACCATGTCAGCCTAGTTGGAAACTAGGGGGCCGGTCCTTAGCGAGGGATGGGGCAGTGGCCAGGCACGTAGCTAGAACTTTGTTAAGGGGGGGGGTCCAAGGTTGCACGAACTTCAAAAGAGGAGGCATGCTAAAGCAGAATTAGTAGCTGATAATTACACAAGACTAAGATAAATCCAATTAAAACTGATCATTAAAATATGATAATTAATTAAAATTAATTAAATAATTGAAATTAATAGAGTCATTAGTTAAAATTAGTTAACAAAAAGTTTATGTTAAGTGGTAAATTAATTATTGTCAGTTTGTAAATTAACATTAAACTGAAGGTTATCACATACAAAGTTTCCAAATATGGGTGAACCTTTGTCCTCCTGAAAATAAGTGATATATTTTCTATTAATAAAAAGGGCACAATAAAAGAAAAACGGAAAACGAAAACTGTTCTAGAAATTACTTGGAAAATGCATGCGATAATTAAATAAAATATTAAAGCTTTGTAATATATTTCAACAAAATATGTACATTTGTACTTATGCCATTTTATTTGAAAACTAGAAAGTCACCCGTCAAGGCATGGCGGGTGAAAATTGCTTCAACTCTTCTTCATTTGAACGAAGCAATTGCCTGTTTGGTGATATTTTGATAGTTGAAATTTTAACTCTAACACCAGTGCATTAACCCTAAACTCCAGTAGATAGCGTTCATTGTTTTCGTTTCTTCATTCCTCTGATATGACACAGTCTTACCAGTAAAACTGTTCAAGTTACCGGATCGAGTTCAGCCTTGTCACAATAAAGCCTTTCCTTGCATGTTAAACATTACCAAAACATATTATCGAATTACATATCATGCCGTGGTGCGAATTCATTGTTGAAACACGCGGGTTACTCGATCATCGGCATTATTTGTATGAGGATAAATAAATCTATATCTATGGAGTCGAATGTATAACTATATGAATGTTACATAACGTAACCCTGTCCGATTTGAACAACATTTCAGGCAAAATCCCACAACTCTCTCAACGAAAATATTAACAAGGTTTCATTTAAAAAGCTTGAATTGGTTTTTATTTATTTACATTTATAATATTCTTTTGATAACACGAAATAGAATGATATTTCCAATCTTATCCGTTTTCTAATTATCATTCCTAATCATCAATTAAAAGCTTGAACAAACTATTAACTCTTTGAGGGACGGAGGCTTCTTTTGTTGCAACCATTATTTATATATATATATATATATATATATATATATATATATATATATATATATATATATATATATATATATATATATATATATATATATATATATATATATATATATATTTTCTTTCTTCAGCCAACTGACACAGTGATTTCAGTTAGCTGGAAAAAAAAAAAAAAAAAGAGAAGCAAGAAATAAATGGTGTTCTCAAGTGAAGTCGCTATTCCTAAAAAGGGTGAAAGCTGTTCGAAAAAAATTTAAATATCGGAAAAGGCGTATTTTATCATTATTTTTTTCTTTCTAACGGGGCTGTGTTAGAGGCTTTAGCCTTTTGCGGAACAAGTGCGAACCAACGATATGGCATCCAGTCATTCATATGCCACCCTTAAGGCGCGGATGTGAATGTCACAGGAAAATTTGATGCCCAGTTTCCACCAGATGGAAACACCTGAGCTCTCTTCGATGCGAAACTGCAAAAGGAATTTAATTTTGTCAAGAGTATTCACAGTCAAACGACCTAAGGGATCTTTTACATGACGATTAATGGAATGTATACCTAATGAATCAAATTAAGCATCTGTGTAATTTTATTTTAACAACATGCTGTTAATTTTAACAACATGTTGTTAATTTTAACAACAGTACATATCATATTTTACGACGCAGGTAATGATTTTTTTTCTTCAATACGATGTTAGCAAAACACTCTATTGCAAGAAATAGTAAATATCTTTAGCTTGAAGAAAATAAGTGTTTAAAAAAAAGGCAATATATAAAAGAAAAGCTCAAAAACATTTACCTCGTATTCACCTTTTTTGGTTCTTTGCTTGTAACGCAGTAAATAGCGGTAATTTTCACCTAGTAATTTATAGTTAAATGCACATGCCTGTTTTTTTGTTACGTTTAATGCTACCTTCACAATTTACTAAAGATGGATGCATAGATGCTAATAATTAAATAACTCCTTAGTACAAAGCCAGTGAATAACAATCAGAAAATGTGTTCCAATGATGCAAATACAAATATGTTTTTATGGAACAACATCGAATAAGATTTTTTTTCGTCAATTAAAACTAACTTTTTCTTTTGGGATCATAGAATCACAATTCAGTAAGATTTAAAAGTAATAAATCTATACATATAATAAAATAAGATGTTTGTGTGTGTGTGTGTGGCGCGCATCCCGGGAAAACGGTAAGGGCCTAGAAAGATGAAATTTGGTGTAGCAGGTGTAGTTTTTGCTGAAATTTTGCACCTCGGGCTTCGATTTTTGATATTTTAATTAGAAAAAAAGTTATTTAATGTTTTATGTGATTTTTAGCACTTTTTTAGTACTTTTAACCTCACAGACCCCGAACCAATCGCGCCAGACGAATATTTTTTGTACTATAGTGTCGGAAATTTAATTTTAAATATGATGAACAAAAAAATTTTAAAGATAGAACAGTTTTTGTATTTTTTATGAATTTTTGAAAAAAACCTTTAATTTGCATTCTTTCCTGGGTTTTATTTTTTTCTAACATCATCCTGCGAGAAGTATCAAAGCCTCATTTCTAAAATTTAAGTTGGTAATAGTAAGAACATTTCGCCCTCTTCAGAAGAAAAAAGTTCTTAAAAATACGCAATAGTTTTTTTTTTTTTTTTTAATTTTTTTAATGCTGAACACATCACGTCTTTCCACGCATGGGTCGAAAAAAAGCGTTCTTCAATCTTTTATGTCTCTGACGTCACTATTTGGATTTCGATTCGATATTTAGGATGGAATCTTAATCGCAAACAAATGTTAATCTTTTTTTTTTTTGCCTATATAGTTTACTCCTACATTTTATGAAGTGATGACCACGTGTTTTTCCGGTAGTGCTTGCTTTTTTTTCTTTCCTTTTTTTTTGTTTTTTGTTTTATTTAGGGATTGCATTTATTTCTTTTTTCATTCCCCCCCCCCAAACTGGACGTTTTGCTGTATCTATATTAGACTACATTTCATAGTTGTGCGCATTTATTTCAAGAAAAACAGCGAGATTTTTTTTTCTTTGTCATACGCTACTTTTTGCACTCAACGGGGGAATTTTGGGGATAACTTTTTTTTTTTTTTTTTTGCTCTACTTGAATAAAAAAAGCAATTTTTTGAGTGATCTTTGTTTTTATTAGGAAATGGGGGGGGAGGTTAAAATAAATAGATATGGATAAGAAAATTAAGAGATAGATCGTAAGGGTAGATAGCCGCCGAAGGCGGCAATCTTGGCTTAAAAATGTGAATGGCACAAAAAAAGATAGAGATCGATTGATTAATACTGCTTTCAAATTTATTTAAACAGCCGCCGAAGGCGGCAAACGTGAAGTAAAAAGGTAAATGACAAGTTAGCCAAACAGCCGCCGTAGGTGGCTGCCTGCATAGAATGGCGAATGGCGTAAGAAGGCGAACCAGCTGGTCGTCGCAGGCGGCTATGATGAAATAAGATGTTTGTGTGTGTGTGTGGTGCGCTTACCGGGAAAACGGTAAGGTCTAGAAATTATTCTATTCAAATTAATGATAGTATAGATATAGATTGATTGATACCGCCACGAAATTTATTTCAGCAGCCACCGAAGGCTGCAACCTTGGAGTAAAAAGGCCGACCAGCTGCTCGCCGCAGGCGGCTAGTTTCTAATAAATTACTTATTACATGCCTTAATATGGCCGAACATGTAATTTCATAAACTGATCACAGTAAAATATTCAAGTAATTTTCAATTTAAATTTTCTATACAATTTTTATACCGTAAAAAGTTTGCTACATCAAAATCAAGTTTTATTTATTCATTTATTTTATTTATTTTACCTTCAAACACGATTTTTTTTTGGGGGGGGGGCATTTAATATGTTCCATGATCATGCTTAAATATTGGGGGGAAAACATCAGTAAAAAAGCTACGTAATTTGTTACTCAGAAAGGAGAGAGATGTTAAAAGTAATCTAAAAGTTCAAATAAAATTTTTTATCAAAAAATAAAATGAATCTGAAATGAACCATGCCAAAAATATAAGAGTTAAAATGAAAAAAAAAAATCAATAATTATTTTTCTCATCCTCAAACACACGAAATGTGTAGAATTTCTTTTTTCGCTGCTGGCTTCTATTCTATTATCTATACATATAATAAAATAAGATGTTTGTGTGTGTGTGTGTGTGTGTGTTTGTGGCGCGCATCCCGGGAAAACGGTAAGGCCTAGAAAGATGAAATTTGGTACACAGGTGTAGTTTTTGCTGAAGTTGTGCACCTCGGGCTTCGATTTTTGATATTTTAACTAGAAAAAAAGTTATTTAATGTTTTATGTGATTTTTAGCACTTTTTAGTACTTTTAACCACACAGACCCCGAACCAATCGCGCCAGACAAAAATTTTTCGCACTATAGTGTCCGAAATTTAATTTTAAATACGATGAACAAAAAAATTTTGAAGATAGAGCAATTTTTGTATTTTTTATGAATTTTTGAAAAAACCTTTATTTTGCATTTTTTTCTGGGTTTAATTTTTTTCTAAACGCATCCCGTGAAAAATATAATAACCGCTTTTCTACAATTTTACTATGTAGTAGCCAGAACATTTCGCCCTCTACAGAAAAAAAAGTTTTCAAAAATGTTAAAAAGTTTTTTTTTTTAAATTTTTTAAAGGCAGAACGAAGATATGAGCTTCGCTTCACCGAAGATCCCGCTGACCGCTGCGAATATGACGTACTGCAAGCACGTGATCTAACTGAAGTGCGTAACTTGCTTTTTTCTTTTCTTTCCTTTCCAATGATTCATTCGCTTTTTTTTTCTTTTCAGGTATTTCATTTGTTTCTCCCCCCCCCCCCCCCCCCCCCCCCGGATGTTTTGTTAAACATTCGATTTCGGTTAATCAGACGGACCACATCGGATGGTTTTGTTTCCCAGTCACTTTTTTTTTTTTTTTGAATTTCAATAAAAACAATGATTTTTATACTTTGGCAAACTCCGGGTACCACAAAGACATCAATTTTTTGTGCATTTTAATAAATAAGTAAGCGCGCTTTTTTTGCATGATTTTCTTTTTGTTAGGGAATAAGATTGGAGGTTAGATCAAAATAAATAGAGATAGATGAGAAAATTTAGAGATGGATCGAATAGGTGATAGATATACATTGAATGTACAAAAAATGTCTTTATTTTTTTAAATTTTGTTCTCGAATTAATACTTTTTTTCTTTGAAAAAAAATTGTTAATTACTATCAAAGGTAAATTTCCATGGATCTAGAGAAAGATAAATCTACAGGTCGATGTAGTGAGAGATAGATAGACCCCGTTATTTAAAGAACAACAACGGGGGTTGGGGGGGGGGGCGCCGCTACGATTTGAAAACATTGTTAATTACTGTCAGAGGTAGATACGCATAGATCGTACAGATAGATAGATAGACAAATGCAGAGGTCGATATAGTAGATGGAGAGCAAGAAAGAGACATGCCCGTTATTTAAGGAACTTCAACGGGGCGTCAATGCCCCCCCCCCACACATACCATGACTTTGAAAAAACAATGCTCTCAAGTAAAAGTGGAAGTGGTTTTTTTGTTTTTCGACAAAATTTGCATGAAGTGCAAGCAGTTTGTGTCTCCCCTCCCCCTCCTTTAAAAATATTCCAAACGACGGAACTGGAGATAGATCTAGAAAATATTTTATTTAAATTAATAATGATATAGATATAGATCGATTGATACCGCCATGAAACTTATTTAAGCAGCCGCCGAAGGCGGCAACATTGGCGTAAAAAGGCAGATGATAATATTGATATATAGAGAAAAACATTGATTAATACCGTTGCTAAATTGTCTATGCAGCCGCCGAAGGCGGCAACCCTGGCGTAAAAAGGCGGACCAGCTGGTCGCCGAAGGCGGCTAGTATATAATAAAATAAGATGTTTGTGTGTGTGTGTGTGGCGCGCATCCCGGGAAAACGGTAAGGCCTAGAAAGATGAAATTTGGTATACAGGTGTAGTTTTTGCTGAAGTTGTGCACCTCGGGCTTCGATTTTTGATATTTTAATTAGAAAAATAGTTATTTAATGTTTTATGTGATTTTTTAGCACTTTTTAGTACTGTTAACCTCACAGACCCCGAACCAATCGCGCTAGACAAATATTTTTGGTACTATAGTGTCGAAAATTTAATTTTGAATATGATGAACAAAAAAATTTTGAAGATAGAGCAATTTTTGTATTTTTTATGAATTTTTGAAAAAATCTTTAATTTGCATGTTTTTCTGGGTTTTATTTTTTTCTAATATCATCCTGCGAGAAGTATCAAAGCCTCATTTCTGAAATTTAAGTTGGTAATAGTAAAAACATTTCGCCCTCTTTAGAAGAAAAAAGTTTTTAAAAATACGCAATAGTTTTTTTTTTTACAATTTTTTTAATGCTGAACACATCATGTCCTTTCACGCATCAGTCGAAAAAAAGCGTTCTTCAATCTTTTATGCTTGTGACGTCACTACTTGGGTTTCGATTCGATATTTACGATGGAATCTTAATCGCAAGCAATGTTGATCTTTTTTTTTTTTTTTTTTTTTCATTTTCTGACGTGATGACCACGTGTTTTTTCGGCAGCGCTTGCTTTTTTTCTTTCCTTTTTTTTTTGTTTTATTTAGGGATTGCATTTATTTCTTTTTCCATTCCCCCCCCCCCCCCCCCCCCCAAGCTGGACCTTTCGCTGTATCTATATTACGTTACATTTCATAGTTGTGCGCATTAATTCAATAAAAACAGCGAGATTTTTTTTATCTTTGTCAAACGCTACTTTTTGCACACTACGGGGAATTTGAGCTTTTTTTTTTTTTTTTTTGCTCTACTTAAATTTAAAAAAAAGCGATTTTTTGAGTGTTCTTTGTTTTTATTAGGAAATGGGTGAGGAGGTCAAAATAAATAGCGATGGATAAGAAAATGTAGAGATAGATTGTAAAGGTAGATAGCCGCCGAAGGCGGCAATCTTGGCGTAAAAATGTGAATGGCACAAAAAAAAAGATAGAGATGGATTGATTAATACTGCTGCCAAATTTATTTAAACAACCGCCGAAGGCGGCAAACTTGAAGTAAAGAGATAAATGACAAGTTAGCCAAACAGCCGCCGTAGGTGGCTGCTTGGACATTGGATGTCAATGCCCCCCTCCCTCCCCCACATACACCATGACTTTGAAAAAACAATGCTTTCACATAAAAGTGGAAGTGCTTTTTGTTTTTTTTCGACAAAATATGCATGAAGAGTACGTCGTTTGTGTCTCCCCTCCCCCTCCTTTAAAAATATTCCAAACGACGACACTGGAGACAGATCTAGAAAATATTTTATTCAAATTATTAATGATATAGATAGATATAGATTGATTGACACCGCCACGAAATTTATTTAAGCAGCCGCCGAAGGCGGCAACATTGGCGTAAAAAAACAAATGATAATACTGATTTATAGAAAAAAACATTGATTAATGTCGTTGCTAAATTGTTTAAACAGCCGTCGAAGGCGGCACCCCTGGCGTAAAAAGGCGAATGGCGTAAAAAGGCGGACCAGCTGGTCGCCGCAGGCGGCTAGTAGAATCTAAAATTAGTTTTTAAATGGAAAAACACATTAACACGTAAAATTGCTCGTATTATCAAGAAAACTTTAAAAGGGAGCACTACGACTTACCTAGTTTGGGTAAACTTAATTTTCTTTTGCATACAAGTTTTTGTTCAAGATATGTTTCCTATAAGTATGACGTAGATAAAAACTGCGTGTTAAAACAGAAAAGAATCGGAATTCAATTACTGATTCACCAGGAACGCACCTCACTCTGACTGTCTTTCGTACAACATGCGTCTACGAAATCCACGAAAATCCAAAAAGAAAAGAGAAAGAAATAAAGAAAACCACGCCAATGAGAATGTGGGATACGGCGGAAGTGGCAATAAATGCTTGTTTTTACTTTGCCAATGGCAATTTGATGGACCAAGGAGAGGGGCTGAATTTCAAGGTCACAGGACCCAGCTGGTTTGGAAGTCGAAAGGGACATTTCCCCGTTTCGGACGGAGTAGGTGACACAGCAAAAAACGGACGAAAATTGGGAACCTGCAGTTGTTGCACGAGGTTCTCGTGTTCTGAATTGACTCAAGCGCTGAGAAAATTGCTGATTACTGGGAATATTTAAGGGGAGAATGCTGCCTTTTATAAAATTATTGTCTTTCGGAAAATTTTTGTTGATGCGAGATGCAACAATTGAGAAAAAAGGAGAGGAGTCTTTCGGGAAGGGGGGGGGGGTCCGGACCCCATGGACCCACCCCTTGGCTACGTCCTTGCAGTGGCACTGACGAAAAAAGTAAAAAAGGGAAGAAAGAAGAAAAGAAAGAATAAGAAAGAAAGAAAAAAAATAGAAAGAAAGAAAAGAAAAAGGGAGTAAAAAACGTACAAGCAACCGAAGAAAAAAGAAGAACGTGAACGAATAAGCGAAAACGTAAAGAATAAAATTTTCTTTTGACCTAAGCGTTCACAAATACACAAATGTTCTGCACTCACTAATGATTGGGAGGGTGAAAGTTTGTGGTGATAACAGAGCCGGCTCTAGTAGATCTGCCGCCCTAGGTGACCATTGACAAGTGCCTCCCCCCCCCATCGAATAATTAATGTGAATATAAAAATAATAATGTATTACTAAAATAAAAATAATAGTAAAGTGCTTGAAATTAAAGTGAGTTTCTAGTTAAATTCTAAACTGGGTTTTGCATATCCAAGCACTGGTACACACTTTAAATTATGTTATTCAACATTAAAGTAGTGCATCTTATGACCATGGGCGCCCATATGCAAAATTTTAAGGAGGGGGGGGGGGGGAGGGCTCAGATATTTTCTTCATGATTTAGCAGGATATTTTCCCCATAGAAACCGGATCAGAGTTTATAAAATTTAACATTTTTAATAATTTATTCGTTAACGGCAGGAGAAGAAATGTTTTTACATTTTTGCAAAGAAAAAAGTACTAAAAGCATAAAAGTTCTAATTTCTAGGGGGGGGGGGGAGGGCTTGAGCCCCTCTTTCTCCCTCCCATATGGGCGCCCTTGCTTATGGTGCTGAAACATATATTAATATTTTCAAAAGACTTTTAAATCACGCAATTTGCCGCCTCTAAAATTAAATTGAATTTCTCGTTAAATTACGAACTATATTTTGCATATCCAAGCACTGGGTACACACTCCAAATTTTTATTTTTTGTTAACATTGCAGTGAATTTATGACACTGAAACAAATATTCATACTTTTTTTTAAAAAATGATTCAATTTCGAACTTTGCCGCCCTAGGCGGCTGCCTAGGTCGCCTACCCCAGGAACCGGACATGGTGATATAAACGTCGATCGCTTTGTGAGCATGCAACCTTTTGAATGTATGTAGATTCATTCTCCCCTCCCCCCCCCCAGTAAGTAGTTTGGATTTTTATATATTTCCTCTTTTTATTTTTTCTTTCTTCTTTTTTCCTTTTCTTCTTTTACTTTTTCTTCTTTTTTTTGGGGGGGGGGGAGCGGTGACAAAACTGACTAGGGGCCTGCCTTGGCTCTCTGCGGCCCTACGGCACTTAACTTCTACCGAAGGAAGTGCAAGAGCCCTATAGTGCCCACACCCTATTTTTAGGCGTGAATAATCTGAATTCTTCCTAAAATATTCAATTTTGCTGGAAACTGAAAGGAAGTGAAAGAGCTCAGTTCCCAAATTAAGTCCTGCAACTTAAGCCTTGACTGATGCAATATTCAAATTTACGGAAATGCGTGAGGGGCTGTGTCCATAAATAATGTCACACTTTTTTTCAAAAAAAAAAAAATGTCCCCCCTCCCCTCCCACCTGTGTGACAGAAAGTCACACTTTGCCTTACTACCTCCCCCCTTTGTCACATGTCACACTATCTTTCTCAAGCATATTGTGGTAAAAAAATGCGTGATGTCACCCTGCACTCCCCTCTTATCACAAGCTGTCACAATTAAACGAACCCCCCGCCCCCTCAAAGCGTGACATCATTTATGGACAGCCCCTGATGACATTGCTGTATTATATTTCGTTGATCCAACTAGCTAAATTGTGGCTACATTTGTAGCTTTTCTCCAAGGAAAAAGAACCACTGTTTAAATCTTCCTATTTAAAGAGATCACGAGAAATTTGGAAGGGAGAACAATGACGTAGAGTGAAATATTAGAAAATGCAATCCGTTCCAAGATAAAGATCTTAAACAGCTCAACTAGCTTTAATTTTACCTTGATTAAGAAGCAAAAGATAGATAAATGAATTTATTTAACTCGGCTGGAGAAATCAATCATCAAGCATTATAAAATTAGAAGAGACGGTAACAACAATCCTCTCAAATCTCAGTTAAAGCAGGAGCATTTTTGGCAGCTAGTATTTTTATAACGAAGATAGAGCTAGATGAGTCATAGGAGTACTGATAGCTCATATTCTCTCAAAGGGAATAAAAGAGGAAAATTTGAAGAATATTTTTTGTTCAAAGTGTAAATTAGTCGAATTTGAATGCGAGAAAAAGTGTCATGAAAGAATATTTCGTAAAATGCTGCCTTTTAGATCAGTATCACGGTTTCTGTATATAAATATTTATTTAAACTTCAAAACAGTATTGCATATCGAAGGGTAGATTTCAGAGTGCTGATCGGTCTTCGAATGTGTTACAGGTGTTGCCCATAGACTAATAATAAGAGTAGACCGAGCTATGGTAACCCTTTTGCTGCTCATAAACCAAACCATGTGACTGGTGGATATCCTAGCAACAGCGGGCGTTAATCGTAGCAGACGATCAACGCCAGCGCGAAATAAAATAAATAGAGTTGATGGAACACGGAAGAATGATCTTTTATGGAGTCCGATTTGTAAATTTGTTATTCTAAGTTGTAAATATTTTGTTAATATAGTGAGTTTTTCGTTTAGATATTATTGTGCATTTTCTTTAGTCAATTTCAATAACTCTCTAAGCAATAAAAGATGCAAGCGACCAAGAAGAATCAGTAAACGGTAAGATTTTTACATACAGTTTCAATTTAAGATACCGATTAGTACATTTTTGAGTTAACGCAAAACGTTTACGCCATTTCGTTCACGCCAACGCTGACAGCTCCAAATGAAATAAAAGTTACCGAAAACTGATCAAAAACTATTACTAATGTCAAAATAATGCATAACTAAAAGAAAAACAGTTCAATCTCTGCACCTGGAAGTTTTTTTTAATGAAAACACATTGTCTTAAAATACATGTCGAGTGCCAAACTATAGATAATGCCGCCATCTAGCAACCATGCTGCCAAAGTCTTCGCCAAGCCCTTCCACTAGTCACATGATACATCTATGAACCAATTTTCTTCATCAGCAAGAATGAGAAAGCTCGGTCTACTCTTATTATTAGTCTATGGTGTTGCCAGATACTACTTATTAAACTTACGTAGAAATTGAAGTAGAAGTACATACTATCGTCAAGTTTGATTTTAAATATTCTTCTCGAAATTGCTTATAACCCCCTCCCCCCCCTGAAAAAAAAGGCTTTTATTTTTAGACACTAAAGCGTTACACATAAAAGTGATATTTTATGTGGCAGAACAGAGAATTTGATAAACCCGTTGAAAGTAATAATCTGCACACACACACACACAAAAAAGCTTTGTATTTTCATAACCATTCCTTGCATGATATTTTCACTTTTGTCAGAAGAGTTATTGCTTTTGGTTTATTCTCTCCAAGTGGCACAACATTCTTACAAAAAGTTTTTACTTTCGTTATTAATATTTATCTTTCGTTCTTTATCAATATGTCATTCATTTATTATTAATATTTACCTTGTGACACTTTGATTCTGAAATTTTACCGTTTACTTTAATATAATGTTGAATGAGAGAAAAAATATGAAAGGAAGCGCGTATTTTCAACATTCACGTCAAATTCCAATTCCTACGGTGATCATAACTTCTAAACTTAAAAAAGTAAAAAAAAAAAAAACTTTTTCAATATTTTTGAGCATTTTAAAAAAGATAAAAATGAGTTACAAGTCAATTTCACTCTTTATTTTTTTTAATTCAATGTATCATACGTCGTTTGAACACACGTTCGTCACTTAAGGGGCCCGTATTTTTGTTCGGGGAGGAGGGTTTATTTCCTCCTATCAAAATACGTTAATTTATTACATTAAATACATTAATTTTCCGAGTATTAACAAAATATATTAATTTTCCAAGTATTCATTAAATACATACCAAGGCCGGGAAGGGGTCCCGGCCATGGAAAATTAATGTATTTACATGTAAGTGATGTGGTCTCTGCAGTGTTTTTGTCCCCTCCCCCTATAGAAAATTCGAAGTGTCAGAGCTCTTAGAACAGGCATTAAAAAAAAAAAAAAAAAGAATTTGATTTGTGTTTTGCGTCTTAGTTATTTTCAGTTTCCATAATTTCACCTTTGTAATTTTTTGATATATTAGAAAATATTGTGTGAGACATAATTAATTCGTGAAATGGTAATTTTAACTTCGCTTAAAAATCTTGCGGCTACTACTGCTACTTAAACAGAAATTTTCGCGATAGTACTAAATTTCAAAGGCCTTAATTGCTTGCGTAAAGTAAGTCATAAGGTAATTTATTGAACCTTTAGCAATATTTACTAACTAAAACTATTTTTAACAATTGAACTAATTGAAATTCAAACACTAAGACTAAATGAAGTTATCACAACTGTTACTTAGTTATGTCTTACATCAAATCAACTTTTAAAGATTCAATAACTAAATATTTCATACCTAAGTTATAATTATAATTCTACAAATTCCGTGTTTCTGGCAATTTGACTCGTTAATAACTTTTATCGCTAAAATTATCGAAAAATATTTTCATATGAAGCCTTAAAAGGTTATTTTATAAGCTGTACCAGAATCCCGTTTTTTTTTCGGGACCTTTGGAGGAAAACTACGATTTAAGCTTCGGTTTGAATGGTAGCGCTAGTAGTATGCTACGGGCGACGTCATTTCTAGCAACGTCTCGTTTTCAAAGCGCTCAAGTTTTGAAGCGTGTTTGAAAAATTCTTAAAAAAATCTTCAATTTGTCTTTCAAACTTTTGCTAGAAATTTTATTTTTAGCTGCATATGAACTATTTCCAGCCGTCAAATTATCAAAATTTGATTGCTGCAATTATATTTCAAGTGATTTATGACTCCTCTGAGATAGTCAAGTCAAAAGTTAGTATGAAATTAAAGATCGGACCCTTTGTTGAATTTTAACAATTATTTTCGTAGTGGAGCACGAAGAAAACAAAAACAAAAAATAAATAAATAGATAAATAAATAAATAAAAATATCAAGTACTAACAATGCCATTTTTAAAAAATATACCTATAATCTATTCGAAACCAATTCTAATTTTTACACCACGCATGTAAGAAAATATCTGCAAAAAAAGTTCAAGATTCTTATCGCTGATAGAAAAATAGCTTTAGCGAGGAGAAAACGCTTACATTGGCTAAAATACAAGTATGAGAAAAACGCATGTAAAGTGGTGTATGAAAACTGAAAACATGCTTGCACGTTCTCAATTTTGGGGTCGGTTATTTCTCAACTTGTATGATACTCTAAAACACTATTTTGACTGAAAAAGATTAAATAGGGGAACATTGGGCAAAGTGAAATAGCGGGGCAAGTGAAAAGGTAAAATATTTTTTTCTGCTTTTAGCTCCACCTCTCTGGTATGATTTTAACTATGTAGTACCATATGTACTCTATTCCAATCAGGAAAAAAAATACCGACGAAGATGAAAGCATTTGGAGATGCAGGCAATTTTTTAAAAATGATACTCATATTGCAGTATTTTGTTGTAAGTCGCAAATTAGTTTTGTTACTCAAAATGATAAAAATATGGTTATTAACATTTTAGTGAAAATTTTTCCCTTTTTTTTTAAATCTCAAATTTACTGCCAAAAATAAAAATACTGTTTCGATGCAAAATTTATTATAAAATAGAATGTTTTTTCTTTTTGTGCTGTAATTTTCAAAACTAATTTCCGGTTTGTTCATTTTGAAAAAGACCAGTCATCTTAACCATTTCACTTTGCCCCACATTCCCCTACTATATTTTTTGAAAATAAGTATACAGTAGAGTCTCGAAAACTAGATCTCATATGGACAGAAAGGACGGGAAAATGCCGGGTTGCGCGTGCGACTGGACTGCGCACGGAGGATTTTTGCCTGCCAGGATGTGGCTAAGTTTTTTTTAAGATTGGGGCTTGGTTATCGAGTGCCGAGTTTTCAGGACTCTACTGTATTACAATCTTTCAAAATAACGATAACATTGGATAAAAAAAAAAGATTGATGTATCAGTTCAACAGCAAATCTTTTAAGAAACAAAAACTTAATAAAGACAAAAACTCTCTTGCATAAAGCCATTTAGATCAGAGATTCTCAACCTTTTCCCGTTTGAACACTGACAAAAAATATCCCCCCCCCTGGTTAATACAAGTAATACAAGTAGTAAAATAAGCAACTGAAGCTGATTTGCACAACTAAAGCTAGCTATTAAGTAAAAATCAGGTTTATTTTCACACACGAAATTTAATATTACTGCACAAAACTCGATTTTGAACATGGTGTTATAAGAGCATGTGAAATCCAAAAAGGAAAGAAATACGCAATTTTTTGAGATAATCTAGGATGTAGATGAAGCTGTTTTGCTTCTCCTCCCTCCTCCAGCCTACCAGTCATCTTTTACATCATTATTGAAGAGGATGATATTGTTAGTATTCAGTGACCACAAAATTGAATACATCATGATTTGTTTCAATTTTTATTTCATCTTTTATACACTCACGCCTCCCTTGAAATTCTGCTACAACTCTCCATGTTAAGAACCGCTGTTTTAAATAATGACTTGGCAGTAATGCGAAAACAAAAAGAAAGCTGAACGTAAAAAAAAAAGCAATCACGCGATCTTTGGGCAGTGATACATAGGAGTCAATTTTATGAAAAAAATTCAACTGATTAACCATAAAACACGGGTGCCCCCCCTAAGAGCAAGCACGCACCCTCCCCCTAAATATCGCAATTACCCCCCCCCCCCCCGAACAAGAGCCCCCCAAAGGAAAAATACACCTTAACCCCCCCCCCAAAAAAAATTCAATGGCGCAGTCTGCGCCATGATCCCCCCACCCCTAGGTGGTAACCCCTGCATAAGACAAAAGCGAAAATGACAATCCCCCTCTGCTATTACTTTTATTAGTGACAAAGCGAATTCAGACATCATTAAAAATAATTGGTCATCAGACTTCTTCTCTTTCCCTATTTTAATTCTAAAGTTAACTTTTAAAAAACAAACTTGCTTCTGTACTGTGGAGTCTGAAAAAATGATGTAAAGTAATTCATACTCAAGTGCAAATTTCTATCATCAGACTATCAAACCGACATATATTATCAAAACGAAATAAAAGTTCAAATTATACACATTCAAATATTCAATATCAAAGGAGAATCCTTCTTTTGTGTCACACTCGTAATATTTACTTTTCTATTGAGCATATTCCGCTCATCGCTTTTTGAGAACGCCTTTCTCGCGTGATCCGAAAACAGATTGTGAAACTTAAATGCGAAGTTAGCTGCATTTCTGAAGCCTGCAATAAAAGTCGGAATATTTTCGCAAAATAGCCAACCGATAGCCATTTTCTGAGAGGTTGTCATGGTTATCTTACGTAGGACACGGTTTCCACGGTGACGTGCTTCTTTAAATTTAAAAGTTATTTATAGCTGGATTTTTGAATAGGAAATTGAAATTTTTATTATCATTGCATTTCTACGGTAAGATATTTTTAGATCAAAGAATCTCCAACTGTAAAATGTCTGACCCAGATTAGCTAGAATCAAATTTCGTAAACAACCCAAATGTTTTGGAATTTATTTTGAAGTTATACGGATTCAGTGGGTAGTTTTTAAAGTAAATGATAGAATTACACCTTATAACCAGTGCTGAGTTTAGGAAGGATGTAAAATTGATTTCTAACTTTCTTCTTTTAAAAAAGATAAATGCCTTCCTCTTAAATTAAAGTTGTATAAGTAATCAGAACCGATCTTTCTGGACGGAACGAAAATCCGTCAATGAAGATATCTAACCTATTGAAAGGGAAAATGTTTCTTTCTAACTATATGACAGCTTATCCCATGGCGCTCTTACCTTCCGAGAATGAGAGTCCCCCCCCCCAAAAAACAAATTGAACACCTTCTAAATAACTCCCCCTAAAAATTTCAATGGCACAGTTTTCGCCATGAACATGAACACCCTCCCTCCCCTCGCAGGCACCCCTGTGTATACTGAACAGATTTCATTCGCTTCATGACATGTTACACTTAACGAGCACTGTTATTGTGCAGCTCTGGTTAGTTGAGCTGTGACTTTGACTATGTTTCCCTGTTTTTCGGGAGTTTAGTGAAAAATAGAGGGCCGTGGTAGCCCGATCGGTAGAGTGTCGGATTCGGGGCCGGAGAGTCCTGAGTTCGAACCTCGATGGTCGAAGATCCACCGTCGTCATTAAAGGGGACTGGGCGACGTTAAATATGCTCGTGGTCTCAATGTCCTCCAAGTGAAACGATACCTCTGGGGGTGCTAGCACCAGGTAGCTATTAGCTCCTGGACTAGTTCTAAATTCTCATTAACTGTACGATCCGGTGATGGTGCTGCCATCTATCGGTATAAAAAATAATGGAGGCAAGGCATTTAGTATGCAGTCCTCGACATTAATACAGTTGTAGTCAGTTGTGACTCGGAATCGGAAATAGTGAAAAATAGACGTGTTATTGGCTCGGATTTTAGTTGGAATATTTTTGAAAAACTACTAAGAAAGTTTCTCAACTCAACTCAGCGCCAATTACCCCTCCATATTTTCCGAAACAGAGGTACACATTGTCAGAGTCGGAGCTCAACTTCTCGGAGCCTCACAATACAACTCAAAGACAGAAAATTTTAAAACAGAAAAAGGAAATGAAGTTTTAAGAAACAATTAGTTATGATGCAGTCAGTAATGCGTTAGTTATGAAAATTTAGGTTCAGTTGTATTCATAAAATACCCAAAACGAACGTTCCTCTTTGATTTATTAAATCATGGCTTCATGAACATCTCTAAACATTTGAAATTTCGATAGTTGCTTTTGAGTCGAGTTGCTTTTTGAGTTGTGCCACTTTTCTTCAAGGGGACAGTTCACAAATGGTATCAGGCATTGAGAAGGAAGGAGGGGGGGGGGGGGGGCTCATGAAATTGCGACAGTTTGTGACAAGAGGGGAGGAGGTATAAGAAGAACTGTGACATCATGCTTTTTTTTATAAGGATATGTTTATGAAACATCGTGTGACACGTGGCAAAGGGAAGGGGTAAGGTGAAACTAGACACTTTGTGAGAAAGGGGGGAAGGGGTGAAAAATGTTGGCAAAAAGTTTGACATCATTTATTGACAGCCCTCTAGGTGTGTGATGTGGTTTGAAGTTTTGAAAAAGTTGAATTTTTTCCGTAATAATAGAGAGTTGAAGAGTTTAGTGTATTAACCCTCCACCACTCAGAAACTCGGATTTGTTTGATTTCTTGAATTTGAGATAACTACATGAGAATAATAATAAAAACAATAATAATAATTGATAAATAAATAAAATCACGTATTTTCGAATTTTAAAGTATTTTTATTATTCATGAGGAAAATTACATAAACAGGGAGACTTAACAAGCACTTATTGCCAAAAAGAAAAGAAAAGAAATGCTTCAAAAGTCATCAAAAATTACGTTACATCACTAAGGTGAAACACTCTGAAATTTTTGAGCCAAACTACGGTAAATGTTTTCGTAGAGGGTATGTAGAGGGGACATTTCAAACAGTTTATCGTGGTTTGGTCCTTTTCAAGATAATACATACAAAAAAATAAAAATAAATGAACAATTAAAAAAGTAATAAAAAAGTGGCAAAACAACTGAATCGTTTATTTTGAAACAGTTACATTTATATTTTTGATCTCATCTTTTTCTTTTGAAAGGGGTACTTTCACTTTTATTTATTATTGTTTTATGGTACATCAATCAAAATTCGTTTTAATTACGTAAACTATTACTGCAATTTCTTACCGAAACAAAATGGTAAAAGATAAGGGACCCGACAACGTTTTCCAAACTTTCAACAAGTCTGTTTTTTTTTCTTTTTAAGCATTGACACCTTTTCAAAATGAACCATTAAATTCCTTTCTGGGCCCGACATGGATTTTAAGGGATGT
The DNA here is from genome assembly GCF_026930045.1 of Uloborus diversus. Lineage (NCBI taxonomy): Eukaryota > Metazoa > Arthropoda > Arachnida > Araneae > Uloboridae > Uloborus > Uloborus diversus. Next base: position 27,888,293 of record NC_072733.1, on the reverse strand, counting down.
GAGAGAAGGTTCTCTTGAATTGAACAAGTTGCGTTCATTAGGACCAATAATAGAACAAAATAAACAGCTGAAAAAATGAAAAAAGTTCAAATTTATAATAACTACTTCTTGACAGTATCAGTACATCATCGTATTGCAAAACTTTGAGCATACGAAGTAAGGGAAAACTTTTAGAATTATTAGTTTTCATTAGATTCAGACGTACATGTTCCAGATCATATTTGTATACATGTTTTCAAAGTGAAAGATGTAGCTATCAATGAAATTTAAGGCATAATTATGCAAAGAAGCAGTGAATAAAAAGTAAGGAAACATGTAGTTCAAATGGATGATGAACTGGCATTTGTCAAACTGTCACAATTTCATGAACGCCTCTCCCCCTCAAAGTGTGTCATCATTTGAGGACAGCCCTTAACCAACTAGTGCTCAATATTCCTGACTCTTGATGTTACCCTAAAACAGTTTTCAATTTTACCAGCAGTGATTACAAGAAAGGGATTTCTTTGGGGGGGGGGGGGGGTGTTTTTTGTTATGTGAAAGAAGAATATCTTTAAATAAATTAAATACCTTAAAAAAATATAGAAAATAGTGCTTGTGAATGAATAAAGTTCAAAATAGGTATAAGTGAAGTATACTGCCGTAGGCAGTTAATGACAGTAACGGCAATTTTTTTAATTTTTTAGTATTTTGTCACCTATTGTACGTTAGTTTTACTGTACAAGCCTGCTTACTTGGTTTTCGCTGAAAAAAAGGGCGAAAAAAATAACGTCTAATTCCAACATTTCCCTGTTGTTAGTATTGAATCCAAAACGCATTTCTTCAAATACCTCGAAAACTTATTTCTACAGATACTGCCGTTTACCTGCCCACGGCAGTATTTTGTAGAAACTACACACGACAGCATCGTGATTTCTTGCTAGATGTAACCGCAGAATAAAACCATCAAACGGCAAATCAAGCGTGATCATTGATTGGTAAGAGCTGGCAGTCCAAATCTTATGATCAGTAGACATAAAACTATTATGTCGCAAACCTTGCTTTTTGTTATCAGGACGGGGTAACACTGAGTCAGGTGATAACAGGTGAATCAAGGTGACTTGATGATGACGACTTTGATCGACTTTGCCGCTGCAACAACTACATGCTAGGAACTTCCAATCGGTCAGAAGATCATGCATAAAAGGGTAGCTCGAAAAGCAGTTCACCGACGATCTATCAGATTCCGATTTTCACTGAATGTTTGACTAGCTGGTCACTTTATGAGTGTAGTTTTACAAACATAAAGAATTGAATTTTCTTATTCCTCATTCTGTCTGGTTGTTGAGGTTAATCACAATCTAAATCTGAAAATTCAAATTTTAGTTGGTCAACAGTGGCTGGTAGACACTTTAAGTTTATTAGCTACTTTTAAATCATTAGTAGCCTCTTTATACAGTAAAACCTCTCTTAAGGGAAGCCTCCGAATAAGGGACACCTTTATTTAAGGGACATTCTTTCCGGTCCCAGCCCCTTTGAATAGGGACCTCCATGTATTTGTCTCTAATTAAAGGACACTCTGAATATTTGTTAAAAACAAAAATTGAACCAGGGAAATTTGAGAATTAATGTTTCTTACGCATTTTTTGTTGAACAAATTTGAAGAATGCATATAAAAAAAATGTATTAAAATAAAATGTTTATCGAAAAAGGAAATTGAAATAATGTAAAAATTAACTATAAAATGAATACCGCCATCGTATACAGTAACCGATGACGTAACAAAAGTTTTGCATCCCCCCCCCCCAAGATGCGTTCATAGCCATTGATCATGCATTCGAATTCTCGTTTGGTAGTTCTTGTTGGGGTAGAAGAGTGATACGAATAATGACTATGTTATTTATCCTTTGGCAACATGGAGTATTATGAGAGAGATGAAGTTTTTAACATTGCAAAAAACGTTTGACAAGATACACATCGGCACCCCGAAGTTAAATTTTTGGGAAGGTAGAAATTCCCAATTTGTAGAATGGAACTCTAAATTTTATCGATTATTTTGCGATTAAGTACATCTAATCAAAAGGGACAATCGGTACAGACAAAACTTGCCAGATAAGGGACTTTTCAGGAGGTTCCAGTGACCTTACGTGATCTCCCATCGGGGCGCCTATGGATAGAAATGACTTGTTCTGAACCTTAAATAAATAAATCAACGAATAACAATTATGTGGTCGGTTAGGGACTTTTAAAAAGTGACCGGTTCAGTATTTTATTTAGTCGGCAAAGTAAGACGTTTAGGCGCCAGGTGGTGAATGTCAAGTGGCTATTTTCAGGTCTATCAGATTAAGTAACTCATTATGAAATTTCTTAATGATTTTCACAAGGTGATGTGCATATTCATGTGATAATTCATAATGAAACATATATACAGTTCGGCTGTATGTGTCATTTAAAATGAACGGGATTAAAAAAGGTAATTTGCCAATTTCAGACAATATCATATTATCACATTACTTATAGTTAACGAAGTTCTCTAATTAACTACGTTATATAGAAACTCAAGAAAATGTACCGGAAAAAATATTCATAACTTTTACCAAGTGACGTTTTTCATCTACATATTGTTACAAGAACAGGAAACAGAAAGACGTACTGCCTCTCGTCAGAAATGCTAATGTAAATACAAAACAGAAAAAAATACTCAAAAATAAATAAAATTATACAATATCTAAAATAAAGGAAATAAGGAGAATGGAGACCAAAAATTTTGATTGTAGTATGTTTTCACTAAAGATTTAACTTTGAAATGCAGTAGTTAGGGCGAAATGTAATTTTGAAAATCACTTAAATACCTTTCAAATTTATTACTTTAATTATTGAAATAAGATTTCACCGAAAATATAATTTTTTATGGAATTTCGTTGAATTAGTCGCTCTTAGCCTGTTTAGTACTCTCAACTTATTTTTCAATCACCATGTTCAATCATCAGTTCTCAGAAAATAACATCATAAACAACAATGTATTTTGAATGTTTTGGTTTTAAAATTACAATCTTCGCTAACAATCTGAACTTAAACTAGAGTAATTTGTTTTTGTTTTTTTCTAAATAGTTTATTCTCACTACTTTCATTTATTTGATATATGAATTCAATAATTTCTTACTCAACTCCTTAGCTAAATAGCCCTTTATAAAACTTTCACTGTTCCAAATGTTTGTCGTAAAACAGTTATAAAAGTATGTTTTGTGAATATAATTTTACGCTGCTCAAAATTGGGTATTTATTTTAGCTCAACTTTACTGCTTTCATTGTAAGTAGCAACTTAAATTCAAATAACGAAACATCGAAGTTTTACTCGTGAAACGGATAACGCTATTGCGTAAAAGATTCACAACAAATAATAGTAAGATAAAAATATAACATATTTAGAAGGTAATTATAAAAACAAAAAATACACTAATGCAACCCTCCCCTTTTTTTCGATTATTCGTATCCGAAAAGTCCCTGACACATTTTAGAATTTCGTAGAAAAGCAAGAAATTGGTGTATAAATATACAATTTGCGCCATAATATTTCACAGGTTCAAGATTTTTTTTATATAACATCGTAAAACATGAAAAAAGAAAAAGAAATAACTATCGCTGTATATCGTCACAGTAGGGAAAGCAAACGTCATTTGAATTGTTTAATCATTGTATTTAACAGAAAGCAATACCTTTCATTACTTCAAAATTAATGTGCGCATCGTTTGTGGACATGGGATAAACTTGAGTACAGTTTAGATGTGGTTCGAGCAACATATGGTGCACACATTGAACTCTGGTAATGAAAGGTAGCTTTCTGTTTAATAAACTGATTAAACACCTCACATGACGTTTGCTTTTTTTTACTGCTACGATACAGCCTTCAATGTAAATCTATACTAATAATAGAAAGCTGAAGAGTTTGTTTGTTTGAACGCGCTAATCTCAAGAACTACTGGTTCGAGTTGAAAAATTCTTTTTGTGTTGAATAGTCCATTTATTGAGGAAGGCTATAGGCTATTTTTTAACCGACTTCAAAAAGGAGGCGGTTATCAGTTCATACCGTATGTATGTTTTTTTTTGTTTGTCCACTCATAGCGTCTCACCTAGTGAACCGATTTTGATGATTCTTTTTTTAATGGAAGGGGATGGCTCAACTTAGGTCCCATTACTTTGTTTGACCATATTTGTTCTTTAGAAAAAAAGTTATGGGCAAAAAACAGTAAATTTTATGCAATTAAAATGATATTGTAGCGAAGTTCGCACTTTTCATCCGTGGATAACGGTGGCTTAGTGGTAGAATTCTCGCTTCCCACACGTAGTAGGGGGGCATACTACATTCCGTGGGAAATTTCCCCCCCGTGAGGAAATTGTGAGACCAATTCTATTATGTTCCTTATGGCCTGCGTAACTATGCCTCACCGGGTGTTTTGCTTGAATTTGTGTCAGACGGCCTGTATGACGTCATCAATCCAAGATGGCGGCTGTAAGGAGTTTTTGCAATTATGACTCAATTTTTGGGTATTTTGTGATAATTTTCTGTTGAATTTGCTTGATTAATATTCTATTACTTTTCTTATTATAAATTGAAAGTAAAATGCTTAATTTATTTGTTTACTAACTCATTAAAAAAAAAAATTCTGAAGTCTTCATTTTTGGCTTCGGCATTCAGAATAAGCTAGTTTAAAAGTACCACGGGTGAGTTTTTACAGTTAAAAATACTGTTAAATTTCAGGCGAAAATCATTAAACATTAATACAGTCGAACCTCGTTAATTCGGACACACTTATAACGAATTATTGCTAAAGCGAACTATATTTACAATCCTCGTCTTACTGTACTCACACTTAAACTTTTTTTTTCAAATAAAACGAGCTACTGACAAATTTATTTTTAAAGTCCATTTGAGTTCGTTTTAACTCTGTTCGACTGTATAATCGTTTAACAGAATTCCTTATAACCTGTATAACTACGCCTTAGCAGCTTTTCTTGCATCTTTTAGAACGCATGTTTCATTTCATCATTGCAGCTTACGTTCATGCAGAAACTGGTACATGTAATTAAATATATTTTAGGGGAAAATTTACCAACAGTAATCGCCATGGGTATTGGATTATAGAAACCAGTTTTAAAACTTGCCCTGTCAAACAAAAACTTGTACAGGTCTTGACGACAATTTGACTGAGTTAAACAATGAATTGTAGTGTCAAAAATTCTTGCAGGAAAGTGTGTTAGACGGGCTACAGAAGCACATTCTGCATTAAGGGTTGCACTATTTAAATGTTACCTCGGTGCTTTTTATATACACAATGAAGAAATGAAATTTCAATGCGATGATAGAGTGCAAAGATTAATTGCTTTCAAGGAACAAAGTATAATGAAACAAAAGAACTTTCCTCAAATATAATGCAGATATTACTAGATTCTAAAATACATGAAAAAATGAAAGATTTTAGGACACAGAATCAATTGGAAGACAAACATTTAAACTTGCTTTGTTATACATGTATATGATGGATACCATGTCACTTTTATACGGTCTGTTAGATCAGGAAATTGGGAATTACACATTTCTTCATTCAAAGGTTTCGTTCCCTATTTCTTTGCTTTGAATTTAACAAATTATGCAAGTATGATATTATGGTACTTGACTAATATGGAGCGTCTTAAAGTAAAGCAACAAAATCTTGGGAATGAATTCATGGAAGGCAATTGGGCTGTTAAAAATTATTTTGTACCCTTTTGTGCTTTAGGGTCAGACGAAGCTTTTGAGAAAGAGAAAAGGTGTATGAAAGTAATTGGTAGAATAGTGAATACATAACTCAATAGAAAAATAGTTTAGCGCTAAAGAATCATTATCATTTGACAGGTTCAAAAGGAAAGTGATGACTACATGAAGATGTGCAATATATATGTATATATAGTGCCATCAGAGTATCAACAAGCCCCATAATATATGAAGGAAGTGAACTTATTAACACAACAAAGTCTGAACATAATGAAACCATACAAACAGATGTATTTAAGGCATTTTCAGCAAAGGCCGTGACATGTACGCCATTTTCAAACGAGAAGGAATTAAAACTGAAAACACGAATTTCTGGGCCCCAATGAAAAAAGAAAAGCTACATCTATGTAAAAATAGCACGAAGAAAGTTGCAACAAATATAGCTGGCACTGTTGTACAGTTAAAAGTCGATCGTTATTTAAACTTCTGATAGTTGTATCGAGGAGTCGAGCAGATATTGATTTTAAAAAAGCATATGAATTTTAGGCAGTTCCACACTCTACGTTTAATCTGGATGGGTAGATAAAATTGTCCCAAAACAAATCAAAACTAATGAAGGTTATAGAAGAATGTAGATCAGAAAAAGTAGACATCAGCATCGAAGATTTTTTGCCGAGCCCCATGAAAGACTCAAGCATACCGAAGCAAATGAACAGAGAATCTTACAGTGTTGCTGTTCTTTATGGAATGGCACAGTTACAATCATAGAAGAAACCAAAGCAAAGGAAAACATGTAATGATTTAGCTGCAGAATTTAATAATAAGATCAAGGAAATTCTTTTAAATTATGGTGAAACACACTTAGTGTTTGACACATACATTGAAAACTCGCTAAAATCTGCCAATATGCCATGCGGAAAAAGAAGTACATTAACATCCATTGAGTTCAAAAAAATCGATTGTAGTAATATTAAAAACGTACACATGATGACCCTACTTTCTCATGTAAAAACAAAGAATAACGTAACAGCTTATCTGGCGAATGAAGCGTTAATATACACATGCAACATTGAAAAAAACCTAATCGTTAGCTGGAGAAATGAAGCTAAATCATCATTAAAAGGTGATGTGACTGCACTGCAAAGCCGTCACGGAGAGGCGGGTGTTAAATAGTACTGGACTATTTTCATGCTTCTAGAGAAAGAGCAACCAGTACTCATATATATTCGCCTGACACCGATGTATTTTTGCTAGCATTGTTCTGGTTAAAATCATTTCACTGTCCATGCACATTTTTGACTGGGGCAGGTAGCAACCGAAGAATGACCAGCATTATGACCGCATTAGGACTATATAAAACGAGAGGAATATTATGACTATGCTCTGTCATATAACAAGCTGACTTGCTAAGAAGGGAAAACCTTCTTTTTGGAAAATTTATAAGACGGCTGACAAAGATACTCTTGACGCTCTGACTAATCTGGGGGACTGAAGAATTCTAACTGAAGAATTCGGTACAAATGATAAAATTGTTATTGAAAGAAGGCTTTATTTGTTCTGTATATGTGCCACTGACAAAGATTTCTGATATTGGAGAATTTTTTTGGTCCATGTTTTCCAAGCAGGAGACTCAAAATGAAAATTTGCCACCTGCAAGAGCATCTTTGTCCCCTTACATTTTAAGAGCGCATTCTCAGGTATTGGAACGGCATCTTGCTGACCAGCAGCACCCGAATTCAACATCACCGTCAGACTTCGAATGAGAAGAGAAAGACAACTTCTATGTTCCAGTTATGTGTACAATTTTTTGTGCTTCGGAGTCCATTTTAAAACTAGTTCAATGCAGCTGCGTAAAGGAAAAATGCAATTTTTCATGTAAATGCAAATCTCAAAATATTTCATGCACTGAATTGATAACGTTTCAGATGAAGATCCTTAAGTAAGAACTGTTTGTTTACCTTTGAATCTATATTTTGAATTAAAATCAGAGTTTAGATGATGAAATCAATCATTCATTACTTGAGTACATAAATAAAATTATCATTATATCTAATATTAAGTAACGGAAGTTGTAATTTTTTTCTGTATTGAAAAAAAAAAAAAATGCTTCTTATAACCCCGAAACGCGTGTATGCAAATTATTTTACAGGTTTTTTGGAATAATAAATTTGGTTTTATCGTACAAGCTTTCCAAAATATTTTTTAACTGTTACTGGTTACGAAAAATCTGCATCTAAGCAAAAAAAAAAAAAGAAAAAACCTAAATGAATAACTTATTTTAAATTGGCAATTAGTTTTCAAATTTGAAATATAATAGTATTAAAATATTAAATATATAAGATTAGTTGAAAAAATGACAAAATAAGCCTCAAAAATCAGTTAAAACCGAAAATTTTCATCAATATCTAGTGCAGCCGCCATCTTGGATTAATGACGTCACACAAGCCGTCTGACACAGTTCAAGCAAAACACCCGGTGAGGCATAGTTATATAGGCCATAAGGAATGTATTAGAATTGGTCTCATAATTTCCTCACGAAATTTCCCACGGAGGGTCTTTTTCTTTAAGTATGCAACTGGACTAACGAGCGACCCGGATTAAAATCCCGACTAGGACAAAGAGAATTTTACTAAAATTTCGTTTCTACTGTTTCCCGTATTTTCTCGAATGTTCTATTAATTTCTGTATCTTTCCAAGTCTGGAAAGTTCCAGCACTTTCTCAAGTATTCGCTTCATTTGGCTTTCACATTGTCTTCGCTATCTTCATCTACGCGACAATATGAAACTCATTGTTATAAAAGTTTGGTGCCATATAACAGTAACATTAATAGTAATTGTAATGATAATTTTGAATAAAGGCTTTTCTAAAGCAATACAGTGATATAGAACCGAACTTCTTACTAGGTAACTTCTTACTTTTACTGAAATATCTACATTTACACTAAAAAGAATGAAATAAAAAAATTTTGAAAAAAAAAATAGAACCGACTTCAAAATTGCTCTAAAAAGTGAAAAATAATTTTATTCTTTAAACACCATCGATAATACTTTTAAACATAATTTTTGAAGTTGGCGCAAAAACAAAACGTAAAATCCATTGTAACCATGCTTCTTTCATATTTTTATCAAAAAATCATCCAAAGTTAGGAACGAAACATTTATATCGCTACTTAAATATGCTGTCATCAATGCGTAATGCATGTGGTAGTGAAGAAACTAGACCTGGTAAAATTTATACTTGTAGTTGAGTTATGGCTGTGAATGATTTTATCGATCGTTTTTGCGCCAACTTCAAAAATTATGTTTAAAAGTATTATCGATGGTGTTTAAAGAATAAAATTATTTTTCACTTTTTAGAGCAATTTTGAAGTCGGTTCTATTTTTTTTTTCAAAATTTTTTTATTTAAACTAGATTGACCGAAATAATTGCAAAATAAATGTTTAATTAATTATTTAGTTCTATGAATTCCTAATAAATGGCGGAGTAAGTTAACTCATCAAGAATTAAATTGTGTTTGTTCTTTATAACGTTTTTATTATAGCATTGTTTATTTGGCGAAACTTTGAAATCGTAGTAAAAAAGACCGCTTCACTCGCTAAAGGGCACGGCATTAATGCGGTAGCGTGGTTGCTTGGCGCGTTAAACAATGGATTATTTTGAGTTTTAAAGCTATTGTAAACCTTTTTATGTGTTTCGGCTAATAGTTTTAAATTCCAAAGAGACTTAAATACGTTTTTGAAAAAGTGCGTACACATTTTAGTGGAAGAAAAATAATCATTTCACGTCAGAAGGGGGGGGGGGCATGGAATTTTTTATTCAAAGGACTTCCTTTACATTCTTAGCACGGGCATCGCCGTGCGGGTACTACTAGTTACTTATAATTACACTTGTTTCTTTTTCTATTTTTCCCTCTTTTTTGCGATGTCATAAAAAATTCTTGAACCTGTGAAGTATTACAGTGCAAACCGCATATTTATACAATTTGTTGTTGTTTTTTATGAATTTTTAAAATGTGTCAAGGACTTTTCTGTCACCTTGTATATTATGATCAGTGTTGATATGTGTACAGTCTACTTAGTGGGTCGATAAAATAAATGAGTACCAAGTGTGCTAGAGAACTAAACACTGGTGATTCCGCGTGCAGCTGACTAGCTAACAGTAATATCTGCTTTGCACCCAGCGCCGTTGGTCACGAAAACTGAGACTTTTACGCTTCTGAGTTCAGTCAATATTTGTTTAATATTTTATTGTGTCCGAATATGTTGCATGACTAGTCATGGGCTTGTTTAATGATCTTTTTTTTTAAAATTTGGATACAAATGTTGCAGTTCTAGATCAAGGGAAAATGGAATTCTAATAGTAAATTATGAATTGAACAGGATGTTCTGCTACATGCAGATAGTAGAATCGCATGGTACCTTCCATTTATCTCCAAGTCTTTAAATTGGGGGTTTTCTTGAAATGTTGCCACATTTAAAGACTTGGTAACGGGAGACGAGGGCAAATAATTTATGTTTCAAAAGATATTTCACTATGCTCTTTCGATTGCTATTTATTTTATCATTTTTACTTCCTTTTACAAAAAAGGAAGTATTGTATTCGGGAAAAAAATTTCACTCAAAAATCGACCTTAATTTCCATTTTGCTCATCACCGAATTAATGCTGAGTTTTTTTTTTTTTTTTTTTCAACCCGACCACACGCGGATAAGTGCCTAAGAACGTATAGACACCCGATGTATCCATTTTGATATTCCCCAAGTTAATTACAACGACTTTTCTCGTGACGTCCGTATGTACGTATGTATGTATGTGCGGATATGCGTATGTGCATATGTATGTCGCATAACACAAGAACGGTATGTCCTAAAATGTTGAAATTTGGTACGTAGACTCCTAGTGGGTCTAGTTGTGCACCTCCCTTTTTGGTTGCATTCGGATGTTTCAGGGTCATTTCTTAAGGGGGTCTTTTACACCATTTTGGGGTAAGATTAATGTTAATTTCAATGCAAACTCAAGTGGTGTTGTAATTTATGCAAACACTTGGCAATATATCGCCAAGTTTTTGGTCGCCAAGTTTTGTCGCCAACTTGGCAACAAATGTGGTGATTTTTTTTTATAAATCTGGTTTCAATTTAGCAATTGTTGGTGATATTTTGGGACTTAATTATTGAATCACATCAAAATTGCCAATAATAGGGAAATAACTTTGAATTGGTGTAAAAGAAAGTCACGTGATGCACACATCAGCTCGTTTATTTTACAGATTTCGCGTGGTTCTCTGGTAAGATTATATCTGTACCCCAGAGCCAGAAGGATGTAAGTCACATTATGGTAATTTTACAGGAGAGAGGGAAAACTTTTCCTGACGCATGCAAAGGATGGGTCGCGCGCTCTTTTAACCCTGGTAAAAAATTGAAAAGGAGTTTTTGTTAAGAATTGTGTTCACATGGTTCGATGCGGAATAGGCTTCTGCACAGGGCCCCCTCCTGCCCCCGAAAAAAGAAGAAAAAGAAAAGGGGAAAAATTCGAAAAAAAAAAGTTGAATAATCAAAACTGCTTACTAGAAAACTATTAGCTCTATTTCAAGCAGTGGTGTTCCCATAGGGTATATACGCCGTATACTCTCAAACTTTTTTTAGACATATAGCGTATACGCTCAAATTTGAAAAATTTTCATATTGTGACACATTATGTATATGATCGCATACACATATTGTGCGCAATGGATTGCTTGGAGTATACCCTCAGAAAAATTGGTGGGAACATCACTGGTTGGAAAAACAAAAAGCGTAAAATCTACTTTATCTTTACGTTTTCTCTTATTCGGAGTCCCCCCCCCCCTTCTTTTCTTTCTTCCTCTCTTTGTTTCTTTCTCTTCTTCTTCTTTTTGTGCGTCAGTGTCGCCGCCCCTCCCCCCCCCCCCCCCCCAAGGCCCGGGCCCTTAGTTTCTGACTAGGCTGACATGGCCTCTCATCGGGCCTGCTTCTACATACAATGCACTAATTAATGGAAAACACAATTTTTGGACTTAAGTCAGTCTTGCTCTGAGGTATAAATATAAAAGACCGTGATGTTGTAAACGAAACACTCGTTTGAGTATTATTTTTCTCAGGTATAGTTTTTTTCAGCTAGATTAAATCAAGATCGCTCCTTAAGCAAGGAATTAATATCAGCATCCAAGTTAGTTTGAATGCGGTCATTTAGTAATTCTTGGAGACGACTTTTTTTTTAAGTTCAAAAAGGGTTCACAGGAATCAATTAAGTACGATTGTTGGAACCTTCCTCGCGGAATGATTCCACATTTTTAATCGAAAATCGGCAAAAAATATATTTTTTAAAAATCTTGAACTTATTTTGGATAAAAACTAGGCTGAAATTTTATAAAATAGAGGTATTAGGAACAAAAATCTCCTTCATCCTTATCTTCAGAAAAGCATGTTCCAAACATTTGCAGAAATTTTGAACACAATAAATAGCATAAAATTGTTATTATTATTATTTTTTTTACAACACATATGCAAAAGAATAAAAATATGAAAACTACAGAAAATGTGAAGGTTATACATTCATTAGTCTGAAGAAAATATGCGGATGAAAAGTAGATTAAAGGCAGAAAATTTGAAAATGTCTGCATTCTGCAACATTAACGTAATTCCACGTTCAAATTTGATCCATCAAGATTTCATTTTAACTAAAACTTTTCTTAAATGTTAGAAAAAAAGCACTCCCCTTTAAAAACATGAGTATAATGATAGTTTAAATTGTTATGAATAAAAACTACGCTTTCGCACGCAAGTTCGAGGGCGCAAAAGGGGGGGGGGGCTTGAGGATGAAAAAAAGGAAAGAAAACTGTAAGCGCACAGGTTTGAAGGCGCACACACACAAAAAAAAAATAAAAGAACCGAAGCGCAGAGGTTCCAGGGCACAAGGGCACACAGACGGAAAGGCACACGGGCCGATGGGCCGGCGGGTTACTTCGTCCCCTGAACACATATTTCGAATTCTAAAATACCAGTTTATATCCATATAAGAACTGCTATGACCATAAGGTAAATTTTGACTGCACTAGTGCTTGGCGCTAAGTGAAAAAAAAAATATTTTTTTTTTGAGAAGAATTAAAATGTATATATGTATATTTATATATATATTAGGACTCGACCGATGCATCGGCCTGGCCGATGCATCGGCGCCGATGGTTCAATAATTTAGCCATCGGCATCGGCATCGGCGGCCGATGCTAACTTGCAGGAAACATCGGCCCATCGGCCTCAAAAAAACATGGAAAAGCCGATGGAATTGGCCGATGTTTTTGAAAAATAAAAGGACAATTGTTGTTTTACTTTTTAATACAAAGTATAGGAAGTTACTGTTTTCATATAAAATTGTTTACTTAAATTTCAGTATGAATTTCTATTTTAGTCACCTCTGAAAGAGTTTTTAATACTGCATTCAGGTACCAACAAGTTAATTGTTGCGTTGTTTCTTGCGACTGGATGTACGTAAGTTTCTCTCATAAGTCATAACTCAAAAATGGTAAGCTGTAGATGGCTAAATTTTCGCATGTGGGGTATGCGTACGTTCCAGTTGTGAACTTCCCTTTTTGTATTCGATCGGGTGTTCTAAAAAGCCTATTTACTCATTTTTGTGGATATTAATTACTTATTTCAATGCAAAACTAATATAGCGTCTCAGACTGACGATCATTTAGTGATATATTGCCGAATTGGAGACTATGGAAACAAATATGAGATGGCGAAACCGGTTTTGTTTCATTTTGTTAGATTTCCGTTGAATCGACAGTAATTTTTAATTTTTCGATATTTGTAATATGAATCACAGTAATGCAATCTTTTCTGTATCGCTTCGGCGGAGTTACAAGTTTGAGGCCGTCGAAATACATTTTAGGGCCCTATTTCTCTATCACAAAAGTTGTAAAATATTTATCATAGGCATTTTTGTAACTCCTACGGTTATGGGGCCTCTCGCGCAGTTGGAACATTTGCTATATTTTAAATCCGCCACTGCACGTCAAAACAAACTCATGTGCAAGTTTTAAAAAGGTTTTTCTGCTCAATGTTTATGATTATTTTGAACTCTATTTTTTACGACCATTTTTTGTATTTCCGAGATTACTTGCGTGCCCCTCCTCCAAATCCATCAATTTCTGAAATTAAACTCTAGTTGCACTTCTGAGTTGTTTAAAACTAACACCATTCATAAAATAAGAGATTTTTTCAAACTTTATCTATTGTTTAGGAAGAATTTAGAGCATTAATGTAAGAAATTGATTAAAGACGTTTTGAATGGTGACATAATTCGGAATTCAAAAGGACTTTTGAATTTTTTCTTCGGAAGTGCAGAAGTAGATTCAGAAACTCTTCCGAGACGTTGATGGTAGCGGTTCTGTACTAAAAAAATGAGGCCGAAGTTTAATGTTGTGAGTTACTCCAAAGTCAGAGGGTGACCCCCTAACCCGCCCTCGTCGTCTCAAGCATTTTTTAAATATTTAGCGATTATTTATTTTGGTCAAGAAATATCATTTTGCATATTTCTTATACTTGTTTCACCTACTACATTTCGTAATGCGCCATTTTTTTGCATCATTAATAGCGATCGATTTTTTTTCTGTTGTAAGTAGCTATTTTTATGTATTTATATAAAATCAATGAATGAGTTACTTTCGTTTCCATCATATTATTAATAATATGTTAAGAAAAATTTCAAGCATTTTCTATCATGCAATTTTTTAAATTTCAGAAAATTATTGTTAAATTGAAAAATTTAATTTGAACTTGTTTGTAATGCTTCATAAGAGATTAAACAATCAAATTGTTCAATATTACGTGTGCAAACATCAGATCAAGTAGTATATATATTCAGTTTTTAAATTGGTGTAAATATTGAATTTATTTATTGAGAATGCGTTTTAAGAACCTCGCTCTTTTCATGGCTATTTCATTTTTTCGCAAAATTTATGTCACTGTTATAGCTTTTATGAAAAGTGCAAACTTTTCCGTTCATAAATTTTAAATAAATATAAAAATATTCCTATTATGATTTAATATTGTAATTCATCTGTTACCTTTTTGTTTAATTTGATGACTAAAAATGTCTTGTGCAATCTTTACACTTTAATTGCGTAATTTGTTGACGGTTTCATAGTTTTATTCTTAATTTTTTTTGAATGATTAAACAATATAATTTAATGTTTTTTAACTATGTTTAGTGTACCTAAATCCATACATTATTATATATATTACTGAAATCTTAGTTATATGTTCAATTAAAAAACAAATCAATTGGTTATTAAACACTCTTTGCTTTTCTTCCTTTATTTTTTTTTCTTTCTTTCTTTCTTTCTTTCTTTATTTATTTTTGCTCTTGTTCTTTGTCTTCCATCATACAGCAGTCAAAAAAGGAGAAGCATAACTACACCCTATACAGATTGTACGTAGTACGATCCAAAAGTTCGGGGGACAAGCTGTATAAAACCTTACCCAGAATAGTTAACATTACCGAAGTACATCCACCATAAAAAGGTCACCTTGAGAGACTATGTACTTCTGCCAGTGTTCATATAACTTTTGGAAGCACTCCTGCAAGTCATTTTTCGCTACCTTCTGTGATACAGTTTTGTCTTCTCCTGACGGAAGAAAGCGTCAGGTCCATGTAAATGTTTTTTACTCGGAACAAATAAAAGTCACACGGAGCAAAGTCCGACGAATCGTCATGTTATTTGTTTGTCATATCAGAGTATTGACCAATCGAACCATGCATTCTCAACATGAAAGTCACTTTCTTACCCACGATGAAGTTAAAGCAGCAGCGCAAGAGACCTTACAGGAGGTTGCGATAAATGTCTTTCAGGAGTGCTTCTAAAAGCTATACGAACGTTGGCAGAAGTGCCTAGTCGTTCAAGGTGACTATTTTGTAGATAGATGTACTTCAGTATTGTGAACTATTCAGGGTAAGGTTATATACAATTTGTCCTCGAACATTTAGATCATACTACGTACGCATGAGTTTTCAACTTACTATTTCATAACGTTTTTGAGTGACGCAAGTTTACGCGCATGAAGACATCACAAGAGAATTTACGATAATTAATTAAGAAGGCGTTCAAAATGGATATTTCAGTCATCTATATGTTGTTAGGTACATATGCATGTACAGATGTGCCGAAAAAACTTGTGAAGTTTAAATTGGGTGATCGTAAAATAGAAATTTAGGTCAAAATCTGATTTTTTTTTTTTGTGATTACAGTTTTTTATTCGTAGAAAGGAAGTAAAATGAAATGAATCAATGATCCTTTAAATCCCTGACAATCTTATAAATTTATTTCTGTTAGAATTTTTTTTTTGCCATCGGCCAACGGCATCGGCCATCGGCCATCGGCAATCGGCCATTTGGAGGAAAACAATCGGCCATCGGCCATCGGCCATCTTTGAACAATCGACCAACAATCGGCATCGGCCCATCGGCCAAAAAATGCCATCGGTTGAGCCCTAATATATATATATATATGTTTAATGTGCTGAAGGAGTTAAACGAATTTTCATCATCAGTGTAAGACTTTATAACTACCCTGTACATCTTCAACTAAATATTACTCGGTAAATAATATCGATATGGAAAAAGTTTATTTGTAATCGCTCATGCGAATAACATTTGAAGACGCGTCAAGCCGTATGTATCAAATAAAGAAAATGATTTATAGCCTTAATGCAGTATAGACAAGCAATCAAAGAAAGTTAAATGACCTCTAAAAACGAAATTACGAGTGCATCCGTCTAAATCACTAGACTGCAATAAACACCTCCAAATCAGAAGCACAATTTTCCCCTGTCGAGACGGTTATCATAAGGTTAATGTACGTGATACAGAACAAGAAGTCGGCGTTTCTTGGAGTTCTTGACTAAGCCCGGAACAACACGCTATTTAACAAGACAGGCCAACTTGTCTGCTATTGGGTTATTCCACCGTCACGTGTTGGGCAATCCAACCAAATTTTGATCTTACACGTGTTTTTTTTTTTTTTTTCCAAATTTTGAGTTGTGTCACTTTCTTTGCCAGGGTGAGATATTATTTCAATAAGTTGATGATAAAAGCTATTTATAAATTCGTCAGAAGAAGAATTATCTCTATCATAGATATTTACAACTTTTGATTCCTTACCTGCAGTACTTTTAGCACTAGTTTCTATAATGCATCATTTAATTTGTTCGAAACTTGCAGCCCGAAAGCTTCCGTTTTACTCCGATCCCGTTTTAGTATGCGTACTTAATTTTTATGATGACATTATTAATAAAATTCTTTAAACTGTATTAAATTATTTAAATAAATTGAAAACAACTCGTACTTACGTTTAAAGGAAAAAGTGTCTCTATCATAACATCCAGCCTGCGTCTATTTGACTCTTTCCGAAAAAACAAACCCCATTTAGACCTGATAAATGATGTCACCAGTTGAGAGGGGGGGTGAAATTGTGACAGAGTTACAAGAGCTGCGACACATATTTTTCACAACAATATGCTTATGAAAAATAGTGTGACATGTGACAAAGGGAGGAGGGGGTGAAATTTGTTACAGAAAAATGTTACATCATTTCTGGAAAGCCATTATTTATTTATTTATTTATTTACCTATTTATTTATTTATTTATCTATCTATCTATCTATTTATCTATTTATCTATTTATTTATTTGGAGCTTTTTATGATTTGTTTGCACTGAGGAAGCAATGAACATATGAATGTTCATCACGTTGAAATTCATAGAACTTAAACGAAATAATAGAAATTAAAAAAAAAAATGTGTGATTTAAAGAAATTCATAGGAAAAACGTTAAACTACTCGGATCAAAAGTATCCCTGAAAAACTATTCGACTCCCTTTGCATTTAGAAAGCTTCCGCCTCATTCTGATTCCGTTTAGAATAAGTTTTAGTATGTGCATGTAACTGATTTTTTAAATGAATATACGAGGGTTCATAACGGTGAAATTCATTAAATTTAAAGATTCAACGAAATTCATTTATGACTTAAAGAAATTCATAGGAAAAACGTGAAACTACCCTGCTTAAAGTATCCCTTAAAAACTATTGGACTCCATTTGCATGGAGAAAGCTTGCGCCTCATTCTGATTCCGTTTGGAATAAGTTTTAGTATGCGTACATAATTTAAATTTTAAATAAACATCGAACACATGAGCATTCATAACGTTAAAATTCATGGAATTTAAAGAAATTCATAGGGAAAACGCCAAACTACCCTGCTTAAAGTATCCCTTAAAAACTATTGGACTCCATTTGCATGGAGAAAGCTTGCGCCTCATTCTGATTCCGTTTGGAATAAGTTTTAGTATGCGTACATAATTTAAATTTTAAATAAACATTGAACACATGAGCATTCATAACGTTAAAATTCATGGAATTTAAAGAAATTCATAGGGAAAACGCTAAACTACCGTGATCAATGTATCCCTGGAAAACTATTGGACTCCATTTCTCGAAAATATAAAGGAAAATATCAGAAGTTCAAGGTCTCTTCTCACAGCATCGGCAATCGAATCCAATATAATTGAAAAGGGGAACATAATCGAGAACAACTCTCTCTCTCCGTCAAAAGAGAAATCTGGCAATAGTCACTCAAACCGTTTGCGAAGCGCCTTGGACGTTTCACAAACGCATAATCGCCTTGAAGGTGTTTTTTTTTTTCTTATCGACAGAATGTTCTGGTCGCTCTCAACAGTCAGGAACAATCTGTTTTGAAAGGAATATTTTTAGTAGGAGGCATATAATAGGTAGGGCGGCGCATTTTTATCTGTCACGTACGTTCAGAACGTGCATTTGCGACAATGTGGTCGACTAATGAGTAATATCGACAATACTCCTCTTTTCGTTTTGCTGGACAGACGCCAGATAATGTCAAGGACAATAACTCTCACATTTTTCCTGGAGCTTCTTGCAGAACTTGCAAATATTATCATAATTTCGGTTTAAATATAATTTTATCGCAATTTTATGCAATTATGCCGTTTATACCTTACAGATAGAAGTTTTGATTTAAGCTGTTAGTGAGACTTTGAATCTGCGTAAAAAAATAAGTAAATTACTTCTGTGTGAAATTTTTAACATTTTTGTTTATTTTGTTGGATTTGTTTACTTTCAAAGGATTTAAAATTTGCGTTTGACAAGGAAATCAAAATGTCAAGGATGATAACTCTCACATTTTTCCTGGAACTTCATGTAGAACTTGATAGTATTATTATTTGGATCTCAATAAAATTTTATCACAGATTTATGTAATTATGGCATTTAAGCCTTACAAATAGTGGTTTTGTTGGGAGGTGAAAGTGAAATACTTTGAATCTACATAAGCAAATAAATAAATTACTTCGGTATGAAGTATTAAACATTTTTGTTAACATTTTGTGGACTTGTTTCAAGACAGGACAATAACTCTCACATTTTTCATGGAGCATCTTTCAAAACTTGCGAGTATTACACATAATTTGGGTTTAAATAAAATTTTATCACAGTTTTATGCAATTATGCCATTTATACTTTACAAATGAAAGTTTTGCTGATAGCCGTTAGTGGAGGACTGAATCGTTCCTTACATTTTTGTTAAATTTAATGACGTCTTGAATTCAAATTATATTTTCGAAATTACAGATTGCGATAGGACCCTACTCGTTGGGTTTCTTGTTTCTACAAACGGCTCCTATCGTAATCATAGTAGCGAAAAGCATAATTAGAGTTCTAGACGCCAAAAATCAAATGAATGTCAGAGCTGAATTCTAGATGTTGTGTGCTGAATGCTGTTTTTGCTCTAAAGAGGAGCATGCATAGTCGAAAGGGTTAAATGTAAATAAATTCGATTCCAGGGGACATGGACGCCACCACACAGAAAGAGGGACATGGACAAGAGGAGTTTGACAAACATGTGTACCAACATCACAAAAATGAAAGACAGTGACGGGGATATATGCATTGTAACAGTATACCCCGGGTCCCGGGTAACAATACGCCCCACCTTTTCCCAACAGCGATATATTGTACCTAGAGTCATTTCGTAAAGAATTTCAAAAACCTATGTATTTTTGTTATTTTTAGTATTAATAATAACTTCAGTGTATAATGATTAGCATTTCAATGCGTGCATACCAGATTCACACTTTGAAATAAGTCAGTGGTTCTGTTTTTGTGTAAGGGGGCATTCATTAATTACATAAGGATCCCGAGGGGGAGGGGGGTTACAAAAATCTCTACGTACCCTTACTTTGTTGGGAGGGAGGGTCAAACCCATTCTTTACGTAATATTTTCCAAGTCAATAGTTTATATTAGAAATCGCGCGGTCAACTGGTTTGGAAGAGATCATATTTCATTTGCTTCTGGATGGTAAAGATCGTATTAGGATAAGCTGTTTTTTACTTGTTTTACAAGAAAAGAATAGAGTAAAATGTAATTAAAAAATCGCACTATTCATGGCATTTTTTATTTTTAATTAGTATCGCATATATTTGAAAAATAAGAATCTTTGATTTACGTGAAACTGGGAGTTCTAGTGTAACTGCTCCTTTTCTAACAACATTTTATTATTTTGAAAAACGAAATGGAATCTTACGTAAGAATAGGGGGGAGAGGGTTGAAAATTTTACGTAACCTTACATGGAGGGGGGGGGAATTGCCAAAATCATCCGAACGTAATTAATGAATCGCCTCTAATCAAGAAAACAAGCTGTAAATACACTACACTTCACCCGACTCCCCAAAAATGATTAAGACATACAAAAACTTACATTTTTTTGGGTGTTTACTGCCACCATTCTATACGAATAATCTGTATACCTCAATTCCCCCAAATTAACTTTTGATTGAATAGTCAGATTTCAAGGAAGTTTTTTTTTTTTTTTTCTTTCCCCTCCGAAAAATTTGTCCTGGGGCACGTCATTTCCCAGGCAAGTAGTTTTTTGATTTAAAGTCTTTCTTAAAGTTAAGCTAAGTTAAGTTCTTTCTTAAGTTAAAGGGGCAAAATTAATTCTGAACAGTTCAAAAAACAAAAAAGAAAAACTTAACAGTCTTAAATTTAAGGCATATACAAAACTTGTGTGTGTGTGTGTGTGTGTGGAATAAGACGGAGATTTGCTTCAAACAAACTTTATTTGAGAGATTCTCAAGACATTTTGACGTAAAATATGTTTATAAAAGGAGTTTTGGGATTGGTTATTTCAAAAAATATTTTTTGAGTTGTTCAAAACTTTTTACAGAGTTCATGGGAGAAATTCAAAATTATTTATTTAAAAAATCAAAATTTAAACATTTTTTTTTTTTTTTTTGACTCTGAAAAAATGAAAACAATTCAAAGATTCAGCATACATTTTTAGTTTTTGTTTACAGAAAAGTTATGAATAGAAATGCTATTTCACTTAGACTTATCATTGATTGAACCAAAGTGAAGTTCAAATCATAAATGAGGTAGTGAGAAGCAAAGGGATGCAAACGGCAAAATTAAAAATTTGGAGATAACCAGTACAAATGGTAGGTGAACCTTTCCTCTGTCTTGGGACAAGAGATTGTACTAGTAGACCTGGTAGGTGCTGCTATACAACATGATTTAGAAAAAAAATTTCAATGAAGGCCTACCTAGGATCTGATCTTTAAACGCGTTTTACTCGAAACTTAAAATGGTCCACTTGCATCCCTTTGCTTCTCACTGCCACAAAATGTTCTTCTTGTGCATTAAAATAATTGTTGAGAGGCTCTTTTTTTAATTTTTTAAAAAAATGACCTATTATGTTAAAATATTTTTTAAACTCTATAAATGTATATATTTATTTTATTTATTTTTTTCTTGAATTTCGGACAACGGAAAAGAAGGAAAATGTCCCTCCTCCCCCCCCCCCAAAAAAAAAAGAACTCCAAAAGATTTTTTTCAGAAACAACATTCAGAATAAAGAAAAATTCCGAAATTGAAAATTCCATTTTGAGTAAGGACAATAATCCTCAAAACTCTCCATTGGAATAAGGACACCAGTCTCTCAAAATCCACATCAGCTTAAATAAAATATTCTCAAATAATGTTAAAACAGAGCATTTTAGGTCCCAATTAGATAAAAAAAAACAGTAATGAAAATTTCAATCATATAAACTCAAAATGAAATTTTTAGCAATAGTCCTCAGGCTGCACAAACAAATAGATAGACATTAAGTTAAAAAAATTTTAAAAAATCGAAAGAGGGAAATCCCACATTATTGGAGAAGCCTAAAACAGTTGCAGAATTTTATTTTTTCACTCAAGCAAAAATGGCAACGAATATTTCAATGATATCTTCATGTTAATAAAAACTGATCTCGTGCAGATGATAATTGTCCAGTTTGAAATTTCTTTTTAAGTCAATAGTAAGAAACAGAATGAAGAACTTGATTCGTTCACATTTGAGAAAAAATGGCAGCGATTCAAATGCCGAACTTAAGAATATCTTCTAATGGAGTATTTTTTCGCGCTTTCAATGAAACGAAACTAAAATTGTGACGAAACTACAACTATTTCGAGTAGAAAGATCCCTTCTTGGGTCCTGAAATTTAATTTCTAAAAAAAAAAATAATGCTCTTTTCTTTTTTTTTGCAACACGGTCCATAAACTTTCCCAGCACTTACCAACCATACTGAAATTTCAACGAAATCGGTCCGGCAGTTTCTGAGTTTACCCCGGACATACACATTTGAAGTTTTTGTTATATGACAACAAATATGGAATAATGGTACATTAACCAACACATTTTTGTTGAAAAAAAAATAGAATACCATGTGTGTGAGAACTTGGGATCCAATTTAATGTGACAGCACAGAATTGACGTGCAAAAAAAAAAAAAAAAAAAAAAAAAAAAAAAATCAACAATGTAGGTAGTTTAAAAAGTGGCCACTGGAGTACTAGTTCATTTAGTCGCCAAAGTAAGACTTTATTCGCCAGGTGGCGAGCGACGAGTGATTATTTTCACGTTTACTCAGCGTAATCTAGTCAAGTAAAATATTAATATTTTAGAATTTAAATAGTTCTACCCACCTTACCAGTTTAAGGCTAAGGGGAAAAAACGATAAGTGATAAAAGAGAAATTTTTTCTTTACTTTCCCAAGAAAAAAAGAGTTTTGAGATTTATTTTCTACTTAAAGCTGAGATGATTCGGTTCTAAAGATTATTTTAAATGAATAGATTTTGCAAAAGACTACGCTCTGGTGTATTGAAAAAGGTCTAGATAACAATCTCATCACGTTTTGTTGTCAAGTAGTCTCAAGTGGGACGTCATTTGCTCAACGAAAGTCTCACTCACTATGGCAACGATATCACCGAGAGGCTTTTAAAGTATCGAAACCAGAGTAACGTTTTTCATGAAACTGCTATTTGCTCACTGAGCACAGATTAACGCCGCTAGTGCTCTAAAATAGATTCGAATGACGTACAATATTTTTTATAGAACACCTAATCTTACATCAAGACCTAAAGATAGATTGTTTCGAGGTAGAACATATAAGTAAATAAGTCAAACTTGAAATAACATCAAAAATTCCATCTAAACTATTTTTTATAAAAAAAAAAAAAAAAAATCTTTAAGAGTTCTTTTTTTTCGGTGTAACAATTGAGGTGTCCTTTGCAGTATGGAGCGCATTTTAATAGTGCAGGAGTGTTGTTTATTGTTGACAATAGTGGCACATATCAAATGGAAAAAAAGAACAGTAATGGAGAAAATCACGGTTTTACGTTATACTACTTTTAATTGATTTATTCTCAAGTATAATGCATTATACGCAAAAGATTTACGATGTTTTCAGGGTCGACGAGAGGCCATGTCAGCCTAGTTGGAACTAGGGGCCTAGCTCGGAATTGGAGTAGAACAAGTTTTTTTTTTGGGGGGGGGGGGGAGGTGAAGCAGTGATCAAACTGACAAAAGCCGACTTTGGCCCTCGGATGCCCTGGGTGTTTACTTCTTTGTTTTTGTTGTTCAAACTAAAAATGCGCAGTTCAAGTTTGAAAACTTTTCTTCTAAATTGAGAAGTTTTAAGGATGTGTCACTATTGATTAAATAGTTTATACGCTACTACGCACTAGAGCTTAATTTCTAAGAAAAGAAGTGAAGGAGTCCTTTAGTAGGTTGGGCCGAAAAGAGGATAAGAATACTCTATTAATAGTAAAAAAAGTTGAGTATTGCCATCCTAAAAATGGAAAAAATAATTGTAAAAATTAACATGTTTGTCTTCAGATAGCGCATTGGCTGCAAAATTTGAAAAAAAGGTAAAAAATGGTCAATTTTCAAATATTTCAATGGAATTCCAAATAATTAAAATTTTTGTTCCAATACCATTTAAATGCTTCCTTTTTTCACACTTTTCTTGTTTCTTTTTCTTGTCTTATTCATCTTTGAAAATAATTACATTCCTTTACAGTTTTTTTGTTCGTGCATAAGCCTTAAATTTTCGTGAAATTAAGCAAAAATAGACGTTTTTAGCTTATTTTGCACATTGCAGTATGTCTTTTAAATTCCAGTTACAAGTTTCACAAGAAGTGGGCACTATACATGTCTTGTCGGAAAGGCAATTATATTTTATTACATTCGCAACACAGAACCCACCTCAAGTAGGTGATTGCACTTTGTGTTCCACCCTGCAATGCCCATTTGTAAAATAACTTACATTTTACATTTACAATAACTATATGGTTTTAAACAAGTTTTTGCATTTGGATCAAAGTTTGAAGTTGGACTTATGGACTCAGTTTCAGTATTGATGTTTGGGAGTATAAAGTTTTTCGAATATATATCTATCTTTCATCTACCCCAAAAGCATTTCTGCTGATTCACTGACCAGTTTCACACTAATTTCAACAGCCCAAGTGTAGTATGAGATTTTTAACAATGCATACTTAAACGAATGTATAGCTTATAGAATTAATATAATATCCTTTTTTCGCACATCATCACTGAAGTTGACAAAAGTAAACGCGATGACCAGTCGATTAACTGTGGTTGTTCAAAGCTTCAAATCTTAATATTGGTGGAAGATAGCTATAGTGTTTCTTGATTTGTTTAATATTTTACCTTGTATACCGTATTATAACTCTATTCCTTTACATTTTGCCTATAGTCCACTGCCATGACCAATAACAAGTTCTCAAAAATGGCAAAGTAAGCATTTCTTTGAATCGATGTTTAGAAGATCATCTAACAGTTGACTTGTAGATTTTGTAACTTTAAATCAGTGTACAGGTTCATGTTTCATGGAAATTTGTTCTTTTCTTTAAATTTCAATTTTTGCGAACCGTTGAAACATTCTTTTTAAAGATATAATTTACGAGTGTCTTCATTCCACTAGTAGTTTAGTTTAAAAAATATACAGCCCCAGCAATCTGTTAGCACACGTTAACGAATGCTAATGATTTAAAAGTCTTGGTTTTGGGAGAGCGCAATCAATGTCACATTTTCCTTTCTGTATTACATTGAAAATTTCCATCAAATACTTTTGCTCGCTTTTGAAGTCTGGTTTTTTGACTTCTTCCGACCGAGTTCTTTCTAAGTTAATAGCATTTAATTTTGTAAAAAAAGCTGAAACTTTATCCATAATTCAGTAAATGTTCCTCTTTTACACTTTGGCTGTTAAAAGGGTTATGAAATTGGTTAGTGAATCGGTAGGTTGGTATTTAGGGATGAGAAAACGTATGGATTTATGAAAAAAAAAAAAAAAAAACTTTATGCACGCTATCATTAATGCGAAAATCGGGTTAAGGTCAAACTTCAAACCTTGATCCAACTCTAGAAACTTGTTAAAAATCATATAGTAATTGTAAATATAAGTTATTTTACAAATATACAAGTCCTGTAAACAACTAGCCTTCTTAGTTGGGAGGGTGGGAAAAGGGCAGGGTGGAACACGAAGTGCAGCCTCCTCTTTGTGGTGGGATCTGAGTGGTTAATATCATAAAACACAATTGCGTTTTTAACAAAGAGCTGTATAGTGCACATTTATTGGAAAAAAAAATAATAATTGGAACATAAAAGAAGAAAAAACTGCTTAAGGCTTTGACGGCCGGCGTCAATATGGAGAGAGAACGTTTCTGGGCTCATTGGCCGTGGTCTTCTTTTTCCTTTAGACCACGGCCAATAAGCCCGGAAACGTTCTCTCTGCATATAAAAGAAGAAATACTACAATGTGCAAAATAAGATAAAAACGTCAATTTTTGGTTAATTTCATGAAACCTTATTGCTTATGCCAGTGGCGGATCCACAGGGGGGGCGATTGGGGCGATCGCCCCCCCCCCCAACAGACCTCGTGTTTTTTTTTTTACTATTAGGTTGCATACCAAAATAAATCGTTTTTGTTTGAACACTTTCTGAAGAATAATCTAATTTTTTTTCAAATTCAAAATTTATACATTAAATTTTTTTCATTTATGCTCAAAATTTAAATGATAAATGTTAAAAATTGAACGCGTATTTCCTTCTCAGCGTTTGTTTTATATCGTTCGAAGGTGTAATCATTCCTGCATATTTATAACTGGTGCCATACATACGTTTTATTTTTGCTCCAGGGGGGGGGGGTATTACATATTCCCTTAATTTGCGGTTTTTTAGTTGACTGATATGAAAATACGGGTTTTTTTTCTCCTTTATCTGTTTGATAAATTTAATTATTTTATATATAAATGTGAGTTGATGAAGTCAGTAGCATTGCTACGGTGGCGCGGATGGGTTTGCCCCAGGTGGCACCCGAAATTGATCTTCAACTTTTTTTGAAAAATTTAAATGCTTCAATTCTAAAAAAAATTCCCCAACATTTCAATTTATATTAAAAATTATTTTGCAGGGCGGGGCTAAGCCGGGTGACACCCCCTAGAGTGTGACACTAAAATGAATATGAGAAATTTCGATGTTTCAATTCTGAATTTTATTTCCAACATGAAAAAAAAATATTTTTTTTCTATCAAACATATTGGTCTCACTAGAAGGGCATTTGAGGCGGCTGGTACTCATATGGAGTGGGGCGGGGGGGGGGGGCGGAGACACCCAAAACGCATGGAAGAGTTCCGGAAAAATGTAAATACCAACAGAAATTCGCATATGTTTTATAATCTCTCAAATGCATTGGTATCAATACGAGGGAAACGTTTATTTCGGATGATATCCCTCTGGGGGGGGGGGGACACAATTTCGTTTTGTTTATGAATATTGTATGAACTTCGTTTCTTTCATCGAACATTGAATAAGGTTTTTTTTCGCCTTCGGTTGATGGGGAGGGGTGAGGGGTGATAGCCCAGATTACCACCCCGGTTGACATCGAAGTTTGCTACGCCACTGATTAAGTGTAATTTAACAATGCTGTAACAGAATATGGTTTTTTACCAGATCAATTTTTTTTTAATTGTTAAAAGATCTTTTCTGTCTCTTGTATTTCGCATTTCCTAGTAAAATCTTATTCAAACAAAAGTAAACTACACTTAAAACGTTTTATTTTGATCCTAAATTTATTTTAATACTGGTTAAATAGTGGAAAATTATGTTTTGTATAACGAAAATTAACCGCTTTATTTGCTTCTGGTTCTATCATAAAAGCAATTTTTGTTACAAGATTTATTTCGATATATCTTTATTTAAACTTTTGTTTCGCGTTTTTTACTGCCGCTATTTGTAGTTATAGTGAACTTTGGTAGTTGCTTGTTTTCATTTTTTCTGCAATCATTAGACATTATTTTTATTCAAAAATGTATTACCGAGGAGATTCATAGAAATGCCTCATAAATCCATGTCATATCGATCTCTGAAAATCCCACGTTACATTAGAATGGTATTTTTTTTCATTCCATAATAGGATGAGAGAAAATATATAAAAAATGGCGATATAAGGGAATGTATTTCCTTTATTTGTAAGACTCAATTTAAAAGCTCATGAATGATCTTCGCAACGAAATAGCTTTTGTGCGTCCGATACTTTTGAGCGCATGTGAGAACGGATGGGATGGAATCATAGGCGGCTCGTGGGGGTCATTACCCATTACCATTACCCCCGAGGGTCCCCTGTCTCGTGGGGGCAACTGCCCCTCCTTTTCAAAAACAAAGGGGCACTGCCCCTCCGTTTTTTCTAACTTCAAAGTTATAGATCGACTGGAAAATGCTGGTGCTGATCGATTCACGTGTTTAAAGAAAGAATTGACTTAATAAGGGTAGTTTAAATGTTTGTCACGTTTTTTGATGAAGATTAAATTGGAGCTTTGAATCGAAAGAAGGAAGTCTACTGTTGATATTTGTCTCGAGATTTCAGGTCGTGTCCCTAGGTTTTTTTTTTTTTTTTTTCTTTCGGACGATCATTTAACCAACAACAAAAATACCATAGTCCAATTTTATAAAATTTAAAATAAAATAATAAATAAATAAATAAGGGCGCTGCCCACATCCCCCCTCCCGTGACTTCTCTGACCCCCCCCCCAATTTTTTGTGGACCAATCGCCCATGGATAAAATCGCCCCCCCCCCCAAAACAGGCCTCTGGATCCGCCACTGGCTTATGCACGAACCTTTCAAGTTTTATTGCTTTTTCAAACTCTGCAGCCAATAAATTGAATACATACATATTATTTTTTAAATTTAATTTTCCCACATTTCGGATGGCAATTTCCCATTTTTTTCGCTATTAGAAGTTTCTTATCAAAAATTTCCTTTTTTCGGCCCACCTTATCCTATAGTCTTCAAAACATATTTTGGAACGTAAATAGTCTTGGATAATCCTGGATAATAGTCTTAATAATAATCCTGGATAAATAGTCTTAATTAAGTCCTGGGGCTCAGCTCCCGTGAGCTCTCATGCAAGTTAAGCTCAGCTACGCATCATTTTTTTTTCCTAACTTTGTGCCGGTGTCATAGGTGTCAACGTTGTGACAACCATTTTAAAACGTTTAATGCTGTCCGAAAATGTCACGCTTTGAGGAGGAGGGGAGTCGTGTCAGTTTGTATAAAGGGGGAGAGAAGGGGTAACAAGAAGTGTGGTATCACGTATTTTTTATAAGAATATATTCATGAAAAATAGGATTTGACAAAGGGGCGTGGGAATAGTGTGACACTTTGTGACAAAGGGGGGGGGGGCTCGAAAATGTTGATAAAAAAAGAGTGACATCATATATGGACAGCCACTTATGTTACGTGAAAACGTTAAATGTGTGCTACCTGGGTTATAAAGTTTTCCCAAATTTTTGAGATATGCCACTTGTTGTTGCTCGTGAGCGATATACTGTGCGCAAAACATCATTAAAGCTTGATCACGCGATAAATGGCGGATGACCTTGAAGCAAAACATCATTTGTATCATTCGTAATAAGTAGAATCTGCCAGAAAGTGCCGAATAGTAAGAGGTACGGTCTCGATAATCCTATCTATTCCAAAATAATTCCAAAAAGCCTATTACAAATGATACAAATGGTACTTTTGCTTCTATGTCATCCACCTTCATTTCGTGGTCAAGCTATAGCATAAACCGTGGTCTTGCGTACATTAAATAACAAATTAAGAAAGAAATAATTAAAAGAAGAATCATCGATCTTTTTGTTTGTTTTGGAATTTAGTTTCAGAGTTCGTTGACATTTCACTCCTTTCTTTCACGGAAGCATTGAAACAAAATTCTATAGCTCATTTCTGTAGCGAATTGTTGTTTCGCGGACTCATGATTTTCAGAAAAAAAAAAAAAAAAAACTAGTCTGTTCTATTTCAGATCACGCATACGCAGATCGTTACTCCAGACAGCTTTATGCCTTCGACACAATGAAGAATAGAATTGCAGGTCGACTAAAATCGTTTGAAAGTGTGAAATATTTTAAAAAGATAGGAAACAGTTCAGTGGTAAAATAAATTATAGTTGTGTGAATGAAAAGCTGTAGGGGGGGGGAGAAGACCAGACAGACGTTTTGGTTGAAATGTACACATTTCGTCCGACCTACCGCTGGGAGTTTAGATTTTTAGAAAAACACGAATGACTCGTTTAAGAGTCGATGAAGATGATCTATACGGAAAGTATGGAGATTTTTTGGAAAATCACCTTTAAAAAGGTCGAAGTTTGCGTGTGCGAAAACACATTTCGCCTTCTCTCTGCTCGTCGTACAATCAGCATTTTCCCTCCCAGCTATTAGGGAAAAGTGGGAAATGAAATTAAAATGTTAGAAAGAGAAGAAATTAAAATGTTAAAAATTTGATAAAATATGGATATTTAAAGCAATTAATATTTCACTGCGCATGCGCGAAATATAGCAATTTGTAAGTTCCATAATCCAAAACCCAACTGGATGAATCAACTCATGATGAAATTCCAGTATAGTCGGTGGAGTTTGTGCAAAAACATTTCACTTCCGGATACTAGTATGAAATTTGGTACAGCACTTATGTTCATATAAGAGAGCAAAAAAACGCCGGGAGGCAATTGATTGGAGGTCAAGACCCCCCTGTGGTGACATTATCAAAATGGCCACCATGTATCGGTTAATACGTTAGTTTAACTGCTTAGAAGTACATAATACGTCATTATTTTGTAAAATTCAAATACATTATCTGAAAGCCGTTTAAAAAAACTCTTCAACAGTGCTTAGTTTTATTTTCTACTATTGGTACCCGCACGGCTTTACTCGTAGTAGAAAAATTAAAAGTCATTTGATTCGCCTGTATATTTACAAACAATGGATGATGAATTTTTCTCCAAATTGCTATGTTAATTTGCTCGGCCATTTTACGGTTCCTTCCTTCCTTCCTCAGTTGCACGACAGCCCAGCAAGGGTTGGCCCTTGCCTTCTCAAAATTTTTTTCATGTTACGGTTCCCGTTTTGATAATTTTGTAATTTGGTCGTCCACGTTATGATAATTTACTCGGTAAAATGTTCTTAAAATTGAAATAGAAAAAGAAACAAATCAAATTTCCGAAATATCGCTTCGAGGTGCACACTCCAACGCTACAAATTAATTCTGTACCAAATTTCGTGAAAATAGGCCAAACAGTTTATGTGCTATGCGCGTCACAGAGAGACATCCGGACAGATATCCCGACAGATATGCAGACAAACTTTGAGCTTTATTATTAGTAAAGAAGATAAATAGTTTAATAATTATTACAATATTAACTTGAAAATTGATAGGAAAACAATGACTTTCTTGTATTCTGCGATATTGGGGTAAAATTTTTACTGTTATGCCTGCATTATAAAAGAACCTTTCCAGTTTCATTAAATTTAAATTTGTACTTCATCTTTTAACACTTTTTGTCAGTATTTTACTTTTATATTGAATGAAAGAAAGGTTAAAATGCAGAAATAATCAAAGTCACCGCCCCAAATGGATCGAGAAATTAATTATTAATGCTATCGTATAATAAAAAAATTTTGTTAAAATGCTTACATTTTAAACATATAAGAGAAATAGATGAAAATTAAATGTTTTAATACAAAGAAAAAATACCTGTTATATCAAAAAGTAATAAAGTTTTTTTGAAGGAACGTTTTACGTATTGCACTGACCCTCACAACTACCAAGAAGTGTACAATCCAGACCTGATTTGACGCATTGACAGCGTGTAGACATCTCTTTGCACTTGCATGATATAAGTTCCTGTTATTTCTCCGTTGTAATTTCGGGGTGTGCATACCAAACAGGTTCAAACTCTTCACCGATTTTTTTTCATCTCCATTGATATGGATCCAAGAGCGGAAAATTTTGCTGAAGACATTTTGTCCATAGTAAACACTTCAATATCGCTCTCTTAAGGTGATGCAGAAGAACGTTGCTCGATGGTGGAATACAATCAACCGGTCTGTTTTGCTGGTTGAAGAAAATTCTCTTAGCCTCATTTACGGTTTCCATTGAGCTTGATGAATGATACGTCAGGACTACGAAGCGCTGAATAAGTAGGAAATGCTCATCGTCTTCATTGATGCTCTGGGGTACTTTAGTATTGTGCAAAAAAAACTTTGTTACCATCTCTAACTGCCATCCACATTTTCCATGCAGTACCTAATTCTACCAATGCTGGCAAAACTAGACACCGTGTGCTCATGTATAGGCATGGGAAAAGGCAGAAGATCTGGAACACCTTGTGGAACTTAACGGTGCAAAACGTGGATGAGAAGATACCGCAGATATTTTCCACTTCCATACTCCACCCATAGCTCTTGCAGTTTCGGATTTAGAACATAGCAATAACTACATCATCACTGTCAACAGTTTTCACGGTGATCTTTGCATGACTCGAGTATTCTATTGCATGCTGCACATAAAGGAATAGCCTCGCATCGGCTTCTTCGTGGGATACGGGAGACATGGTTTCAAAATTGTTCTTGACTGAAGCAATTACAGTGTCTTTGTAGGAGTATACAACCTGCTTCCCATCTGGTAGATCCATCTTCACGAGATTTTCTGTAAAAAATTCGAAAAGCTCCTCTTTATTTTTATCTTTCGCAAGAAATTTAGTAAATGACTTTGGTATCAAAACATTGGATTTAATACTTATTTTTGGTCCAGGTCCTCTCAATTGTCTCATATTGCTTTTCAAACTTCCTTTTGAATACTGGTCAAAAACTAAATCTACCTGTGAACGCTTTTTAGTCTCATTAATATGTACGGCTTCACAATCTTATCGCAGTATTGTTGGAAAGTTCGAGTAGACTTAGGAACAAGCATGTGAATCAGTGCAGCCCCATCAATGAATAATTTGGTTCCGGAATAGCCGTCTAAACCAGTCCAGTTGATTGGACGATACAAGAAACTACGTCGGAGTTTTTTCTTGTTTTCCTAAATTTGCCAAGGTTGGATATAGAAGGTAGACACGAGCTGTTTTCATGAGAAAAAAACTATTTTACATCCATTTGAATTGCTTGGCAGGCAACATATAGCTTAGCAAAAAGAGCGCTGCCCCTCCTCAAAGCAACAATGTTTTACTTGTCTTTGGACTGAACAGAAATGTTTTTCTGTTCATCAAGAGGAGATTATTTCTTTTAATTACGTCATGTATGGATAATTTTCTTAACACTAAGCGATCTTCTACAAATGTATTGAATTGGTTTGCACTAAATCACAAAAATGGCACTTTTTTCCGAGAGAATAATTTTGTTGCTGTTTACTGTAGTTAAATCGTCATCTTCGAAAGGATTCCCGGATTCCCGTGTTCTTCAAACGTTTCAACTGGGCTGGAAACATGAGTTTCATACCGAATACAAAAGCTTCTAGTATCTTCATGTATCTGGTATTTAACTTTTCAGTAGTGACGTCAGACTTCAGGCTCTGATTTTCTTCAAACTCCCCAATCATGCGCACAACTTCCGGTCCAGCAACCATCCATTGTATTAATGACGCCTCATGACTTAAACGTGATAGATTAGTTGATGAATTTTAAATTAATTTTTTGCTTTGCTCATGCAAATGGTCGTGTGTCATCCTGAAAAATTTCCTCTCAGTTTTGGAGCCAGATATATTTCCCCTATGAAACTCCTGAAAAATAGCTGGATGGATCTCTGGAGATTGCCTCAAATTGAACAGAAATACTGAAGGTCATCGGGCATGATTTGTATGATCAAGAGCAAACATCCATGGACATATAGTTACAGTAAGTGAAGAGTGAGAAATTTCCTTGACAAATAGTGCGCACCAGATTTAAAAGTATACATTCTAGCTCCATGGTGATCTTCCAGTACTTAAACTGAGTCGATTCTTCTGATCTTCGCTTAACCCAGACTATAAATGTTTCGTCTATATCTTTTCGATTTTTATACGCTTTCTCGAACAAAACTTGCAGAGTGGTTACTGCAAAATCATGAGCGTATCGACTTCTCTTCACATGCGAAACTTTTAGTGTTCTTTCTGCTCTTCCCGATGTTGTTACATGAGCTTCTACTAGGAGTTCAGTTCATCCACTTCCTTCAAGCCATGTACCTATAGCAGATGAAACAGCCATTTCTATGTGGAGACCACACAACATGACCAACATTTTATCTTCGCCATACTCATTACTCATTCAGCATAGCCCACTGAATAGATTTTAGCAGGGCGTAGATAGGACCTAGATTACAAACACTCAATTCATTAAATATTTTACTTTTTCAAAAGCACATGAAAGAAATGATTGCAAACTATGTTAGTACTAGGGGGCTATCGCCCCCTGCTCGCTATCGCTCGCCAACCCCCGGAACTGCTTACGCAGTTCCCTGTGGATCGCTTCGCGATCCATGCTCGCTTCGCTCGCTCGCTGTATGCCAATACATTAGCCTAGCTAAAATTTTCCGTAAAAATTAAAGTTGGTAATTGCATTTAGGTCACCATCCATTTAACCAATATGAAAATTACGTTCATAATGTTAATTTGTCTGCTTTAGCCAGATTTTCGACAGTTTAACTTTGCTGTATGTAAGATGACTGCCTTGGCAATGTGCACAACTTTACCATTATAGATACAAAAGTGTCTGTCATTGCTTTGGAGAGATTGCACTTCTACCTGTTGGTCCGCGGAAGGTATTTTATTTCCCTTCTACCACCCATTGGAAAACCAATGAAGGCATTTCCCTATCCGCCACCTGGGGACGCGCCCTCTAGGGGTTACAGGCTCCCCCGAGGGATGTATTTACATTATTTACACTCTTATATATATTTACATATTTACACTCTTATATATTCTAATCTGAGAAAACTTCCTCATATACACAATTAAAAATGTCCCGTTTGGGAGCCACAACTGACACTGCTTCAAAAGATCTTGTTCTTGATAATGCCACATAGAGCTGGCCATGACTAAAAACAGGCTCAGAGAGCACCAAACATATTTTCTCAAACGTTTGTCCTTCTTGTTGTTATTCTGAATCCTTGCCACGTCACGAACAAAAAATGGTTTAACTAAAAACGCGAAAACTCGCCAAGGCTACTTTGCTTGCACAATACTAAAACTACTATAACCCTAAACAAATTTGGCGAAACCTTTCAGCTGAGAATAAAAGGAATAAAGTAAATTCTTTCTCGGTTATTCATTTTGAACTGAACTGTCGTACTGAAGCAGAGAATAGACGACGCACAAAGCGCCTACGCGTTCAAAACAAACATTGCCGATGAACATGATTGTGGAGCAATGTGTGAAGAATGCGAATTTTGTGGTGCTCTTTACACTGCAAACTACGTAATACTGCAAATAAATATACTAAATGTTGCCATGACGGAAAGGTGCGGTTACCGGCATTGTGTGACGCACCTGATCTGTTGAAGGAACTGCTGACTGAAAATTCCCCAGCCGCTAAAAATTATCGGCAGCGAATCAGAGAATACAACTCTGGAAATGGCTCGTCTTAAATTGGATTCAAGAACGGTTTCCTGCCTTCTTTGAGCTTTTCTTTGCTGATTAAGGTTGAAATGGGCCACAGCCCGACTCAAACTCATCTCAAAAAAAAAAAGTTCGTTGAGTATTCTGTGATTCAAGATTTCAAAACAACGTAGAAGTTTGTTTACATGATTTATCGGCGAAGTGTTGCCAACAGAGGTTTAGAAATTCACCCCTTCATTTGCCGGCACGTAAGAGAATTATATATATAGATTTTGAGGTCACATGAACCAAATGAAGGAGAAAAATTTATTCTAAAAAATATTGCGAATTTTAAATACGTTTTGTTTATTGAAAAGGACGTAAAGGAATGAATACAAGCTAATATGATAATTTTAATGTTAGATGGAACCAATAACTGAAGTTATCGATTTCAAACCGTAATAGAATTATATGACCCACCTTTATTTGATATTATTTGCTACAGCATTAACCAGTCAAATATTCAGTTATTGAAAATTATATCTGATAAACATATCACTATGGAATTAATTATTTCTGAGAACAGCAGAGCTGGAAAGAAAC
Organism: Uloborus diversus; assembly: GCF_026930045.1. Taxonomy (NCBI): domain Eukaryota; kingdom Metazoa; phylum Arthropoda; class Arachnida; order Araneae; family Uloboridae; genus Uloborus; species Uloborus diversus. The sequence goes on along the minus strand of NC_072733.1, from coordinate 27,852,673 downwards.
TAGCTAGGCAGACTACAATCCAAAGTTACAGTTTGTTGGCGAAAAAAAATAGAGTACTCGTTCTAATTCTTATCGTTAGACAGCAGACGTTCGCACTTGCAGAAGAATTGAATTATTATGTTACAATACATATGTGTATTTAATCCGGTAAGGAATTTTTAATTAAAAGTTTCAAAGCGGGTTAGATACGGCGGAACAGCTGGAACAGTTCAATGTGAATGTCCAACCCCCCATGTAGTTACGTTATTGCAGTGAAATTTTTTAAACTGTTTACTAAGGGGGGGGGGGAGAACAAACTCCTAATTTTTTAGTTTATTTTAGAGCTTTTATTTAGTGCACCTTTTTTTACGGAAGAATGATTTCTAATGACATTATGAGTAGTTAAACGAAACTTTTCACCTTTTTCACGACGGCCATTTTGATGACGGAAATTTTAATAGCTCTAAAACTACTTGTCTCAGGAGGAAAAATCAATCTCTGTTAAATAGCTCTTTTAAAGCTCTTTCAGATGATACACATTCATGTCACAATATAAAGATCTGTAATGTAGTTCTAAGCAGTTAAACGTACGTACTTACCTTTCCAGACGGCCATTTTGATGACGTTAACTGTAATAACTCTTAAACTATTTGTGATTGGAAAAAAAGTCAATCACTATTAAATAGCTCTTTTAAAGCGCTTTTAAGTGATATACTTTAATATCGCAATATTAAGATCCATATAGAGTTCTAAGCAGTTAAACGAACGTACTTACCTTAATCAGACGGCCATTTTGATGACGTCATCACAGGGGGTTCATGACCTCTGATCAAATACCTCCCGGCGGATTTTTGTTCTTAGATATATATATAAGCACTGTGCAAAATTTTAGACTGGTATCCGGAAGTGAAATGTTTTGGGTATTTTTGTCACAAACTCCACGGACTAGTAGAACATCTTTAAAATGTAAAAAGTTATCACCGATCTAATGAGCTGAATTTCAATACTTCTTGGATAGGTGACGCATCGTGGGGGAACGTTCGCAAATAATCTGTTTTTATCATGAATAACCCTGAACGATTTCAAGCAAATGTTGCGAACTTGTGAACCTCTCACGATGCGTCCGTCGCCTATGCAAGAATTATTGAAATTCGGCTCATTAGATCGCTGATAACTTTCTGACTTTTTATGATTTTCAACTGGAATTTCACCATAAGTTGAGGAATCTATTTGGGTTTTAGATTATAGAAATTATAAATTGCTATCTTTTGCTTTGCGCAGTGAAAAAATAAATTGCTTTAACTGTCCATAGTTTATCAAATTTTTAAAATTTCAATTTCAAATTTTAGTATTATACTTCGCTTATATGCTGTCAAGTTTTCTAAACGTTTGGTAAATTTTGGTGGAAAACTTTGCGTCTTATGAGCCAAAAATCTTCAAATGAAATTCAAATATATCTTCGTGAATATCAGAGATACTTTCTCGAAAGCATGTAAGATAATTTTACATAGCAAACTAATTTCAGAAAATTACAGCTATTTACGATGAATGATGATCAAAAAACATTTTTGTTTTCCTCAATTTATTACTGATCCCCGAATTAGGTAATATAACTTTCATTGAAAAATGACAGCTGGAGCATACCTTTTATGTGACAAAAGTTAAAAAGTAATTGATGTTCTATTTCTTGAGAAATCCTTAAAAATGTGAAGTTTTGAAAGTGTCCCAATACTTCTGGTCATATAGTGTAAATTCTATTTATTACATGGGAAAAATATTCACAGAAATCGCAAATAATATTTTTTGAAAGCTGCTCATATTTACACCCCATTTTTTCTGGCGCTGTTTTAAAAGCTTTTTGTAAACCGCCGTTTTTGAAATGAAATCAGTGATATTAATCACTGTTATACCTTCTCGCTTATAGGATACTTGATGTAGTTATTAATGAAAGACAAAAATCTAGAATGTTTTGAATTAAAAGTAACTTTAAATAAAAAGGAGGGTGCCCATATTTACACCTTTTCTTCTATTATTTATCTCAGCAGAGCTTCTTTAGTTTTACTTATTTCAGTTTCAGTGTACCTGTTTTACCACTTGATTGAATAAAGCTTAACTGGAAATATTAACTATATGTATTTAATTGGTTAATGAATCATGAAATTGATTTTACATTTGAAAATCAAAATCGCACAAGATGCCACATAGAAAGTACAAAAGTACAAAAAAAAGAGAGAGAGAGAGAGAGATTTTAATTGTGATAATCGTTAGTACACAACATTAAAATTAAGATTATAAAAAGGAAAACACACACACACACAGAAAAACGATTCCGAAACAATCGAAAATGTTTTTAAAAATATCAGAGAAGATTCCGTAATACTTAGTAACGTTTTTGAAAATTCCATGTACCGCAGCTGCCCCATATATTCAGAAACCTTTCCGAATTTTTTCTACTGCGTAATATTTTTTCATCTGCCCAAGAATCTCTATTCCTCAAAATAATTTCACTGAACGTGCACATCCATTTGATTGAATTAAAATTCTTCTATATTGACTACTAGCTTACTACCCGGCGTTGCCCGGGTGCTTTTTAATGCAACATATCTTTTGGATAGTCAATTGAGTGAATTCTATCTAAATGAACGTAAAAAAATACATTCACAACGCTTTCTAGGCTCAAATCCTCAAAATACTTTAAAAAACACAGAAAATCAAGCATTCGCCGAAAAGGTAGCATCAACTTAAAGCAAAAAAGTATGAGGAATATTGTTTGGGCTCTGTAGTGTCCACTGGTACGTTGTCTGAGGTTAAATCATACGGGCGGTACATAAATTGTCTTAATGCAACGACAAATGTTGCAGCAAAAGTTGCATCATACCTGCTAACAGATATAAAATTATTGCTATTCGGCGAAAATGCTTCATCAGATATACTATTACTCGAGCGTTAAGGTAATATAAAATTTCAAATGAAGAAATTTGTTTATATAAAAAACGTAGCAATTTTTTTCAGTTTAAAACAGTTTAAATATAAATTAATATTTATTTGCATTGTTTCCAAACTTAAAACTCCAACCCTCCCAAAGTGTATGAATTCCGCCGAATTATATTTCTGTGTGGTTTTGCGGGTAAAAAAGGTGCACAACCTTTAATTTCAGCACATATTGGCAATCCTAGTATTGTAGCTTATGTGCATGTAAGAAACGTCATGACCATCCCCCCCCCCCCCGAAAAACAAATTCCAGATTCGCTACTAAGCACAAAAATGATTATTTTGCAATTTATTTGCAAAATTAGTATTTTTTCCTCTCGTTCTTTGTTAGCCTTCAGCGATTAAACTTAGTTGAACCGAATTAGGTAAAGATCCGACGTAAATCATGGAATAGTATAAAGAACATATGCAGATTGGTTTAGACCATCCAACATTAAATTGTTGAAGCTTGTACATGGATAATGAATGAATTATTGATACCGAACTAATTTTGATATTTTCTGGGCTGTTCATGTGGGAAATACTAATCTATAATTTCGTTCTACCATTACTGCAACGGAAATACCAAAAGAAAGCATAACACAGTAAGTAGAACCATCGAAGATCGCAATGCATTACTGCTTTGCAGGATGCTATTCAAAAACCGCTTAACAGCAGCATTTCGATCGGTTTTCTTGCCAAACATGCTTTACTGTAGTCGCGAATCGGCATTAACGGCCAACGTTGAGAATACCTTTAGTTTTGATTGCATTTAAAATATTTCCTGGTGGTTATAAGTTGCAAATCATTTTTATTAGCTTGGAATCAAAGTTCCTAAATTTAACCATAGTAGTTCATCTTTGAAGAAACTTCATCTAGGGCAGTTTATTACGGGTTTTTCATTAAGACTAAATTAATGACTATACACAAATTCGTTCGTGTAGAAAAGTGCAGTTTTATGACTGAAAATATGAATTTAGACCATTTTGGGTCTTTTTAAAATTTCAAAAACCCGCCTATATGAACTCCTAAGCAACAATTTACCTTTGTGCTAAGTTTGGAAGAAATCCGACGAAAACTGGATTTGTAGAAGGAACATACACTCCCACAAACATACATGTTCTTTGATAGCCTGGAGCGACTTCTTATTTAACCGAATTAGGTTATTGGTTATAGTTGAACTGAATTACTTAAAGATTCGACGTAAATCAAGGAATAGTATACAGAAAATTTACACATTGCAAATTGATTTGGTAAGGATCATATGAATGAAATAGATGTGGTTTTAATAAAAGTATTCTAATGCTGAAACAGTCGTTAATCTTGAATGTAATATTAATACCTTACTCATGTTTGTATTTTATCTGCTATTAACGTGGAAAACACTGATAAAATATTGCACGCAACCCTTACTGTTGTTTTTTTAATTAAACAATATTAAAAATTAGAATTTAACGGTAGCATTCAAATTAAGTACAACCATGGGTTGCCTCAATGGATCTCTGGGGCTACGAAACGATGTTCAGCATTATGTCGTATATCTACGGCTTTCTTACCAAACATGTGTTTCGTTTGTCGCTAAAAGACATTAACGGCCGTTGTTTATGATACTTTTTGTGGTGATTGTGTTTAAAATATTTCCTGGTGGTTATAAGTTGCAAATCATTTTTATTAGTTTGGAATCAAAGTTCCTAAATTTAACGATAGTAGTTAATCTTTAAAGAAATTTTATCTAGGGCAGTTTTTTACGGGCTTTTCATTTAGACTAAATTCATAACCGTACAAAAATTTGTTCATGTCGAAAAGAGCAATTTATGGTTAAAACTATAAAATTGAACCTCTTCGGATCTTTTTTAAATTCCAAAAACCCGCCTATATGAATTCCTGAGTAACAATTTACCTCTGTGCCAAATTTGGAAGAAATCCGTTGAAAACTGTGGATTTGTATAAGAAACATACACATATACCCACACACCCACAAACATACATCCATTTATATATATATAGATTGTTGTCAATATAGAAGAGCTGTGAATAAACCTTATCTCACGATAAAAAGTTGCTCTTCATTTAAATTTAAGTGTCCTTATTTGACGGTCTTGACATATTCGAATGTGAAATGACGACAAACTGTGTATGTGAGTGTGTAATTGTGTTTATTGATCAGGGCTGCGAAACTGGAAGAAAACTGACCTACCCCGGGCTCCGACTCCGAGAAATTTAGAACTTTCAACTCCGACAACGACTTCTTCACCACCAAGTCAGTTCGACTCCGCAAGCACTGGCAGAGTTGTGGATTTTGAGCGAAACTGACCGACTCCGACTCTTGAAATTTTAAACCTTCCACTCCAGACTACGACTCCGATTCCTATACCCAAAAACCAGTCCAACTCTGACTCCGCAGTCATGGTATTGATGTATAAATTATGACGATTAAATTTAAATCGTCCGTAGACTTACTCAAGAACAACTAAAAAGTCAAAAATCTTGCAATAAAAAGTTTTGACACGTCTCTCAGTTGTAACGAATCTTTTCATCAGGGCAAGAAATTGCAACAACTTATTTAAAATGAGAGGCATAATCACTCGAGTCACACCTACGCTTTGTTCAGGCGTAAAATTTGGCAAGAACTGTATCTCGCCAATTTTGGGGAGGTGCTATAGCTATGAGAAGATTTTATCAGAATAAGCCTCATACTTAGTATTTCTGGAATGTAGGCCGTTAGCCTTGTATTACTTGAACAACGTTAGCCATTGTTAAAAACCTTCGTTTCTAACTTGATGATGAGAAGTGCTTTGAATTTTTATCTGAACCTTTCATTTATCAGTAAGTTAACAAACATTTGTTCTTAACGTTATAGCACGTAATTGAATAAATTGCTGTAGAACCTAAATCTGTTTCGCAAACTCGTTGAAAAGCATTAATATTTTAAGTGATTTTTATGCAAACCAGAAATTAAAAAGGAACGGTGGCTGTAATGGAGTAAACAACCAAGTCGCTCACTTTTCGGCCCCATACTTTGCATATTCAGTGCACACTTTACGTTAAAAACGTTTGTGATTAAATTGCATTACCTGTTCCTACTTCTCTTGTAAAGTTTATATTTACATTATCTTCTATCCCAGATAACTTTTAAATTATAATACAATTGAAATGAGAAGAATTAACTGGTGCTAGAATGCGGCTCGTACAGAGGACCAAGGAGGGCAACTGCATTTTCACTTCCAAAAGTAAAAGGGTCTTGCCCCTCCACTTTTCTATGTTCAAAATTTAGCCTTTTGAAAATGACTGGTAATTCACGTGTGTAAGAGCGAAGAATTGACTTAATAAGTACATGTTTTATATTTTTCTCATGCGATTAATTAATAAAAATGAAACTAGAAGTTTGAGTTGAACGCAGAAAGTGTACTGTGTGTGGCCATCTGTTCCAATTTTTGAGGTCGTGTTTCAAATCTTTTAAAGAATGACGTTAAAATCAGATAATACTGCCCAATAAAAAAAAACATCAGGTTTAAGGAGGCCGCCCACCTATCTCCGCCCTTTCCGGTAGCTCCTTTCACACCTCATTTTTTTGGTGCACCGGTCACCTATGGGTAGGAGTAAAAAGCTATCGTAAATTTAAGAGAGATTTTTTTTTTTCCGTTCCAGGAAAACTAATGGTAAAAAATTGAAAGGCAGAGATAGTGAATACGAGTTTTACTTGTATTATAGAAATAGAAAATGCCGCAGAGATACGATAAATAAGATTAAGAGAAATAATTTAGCATACAAATAAAAAGCTGATAAAAAAACTGTAAATCGTCTTATCCGGGATATATGTCATTTTAAAAATGATGCATACATCAGAGATACAGCTAGGATTTATTTTTAAAGGTGTGAAAATGCTCCTTGACATTTTTAGAGGGGTGAAATTCATTTCGGAGGAGCAAAATATAAGAAAATTGTTAACACCAGTAATAGTGATCTCTTTCATAAAACAAACTTTCTAATGATGAAATGCAAGACATAGGGAAAGAACACCTATACATTATTTTGATTTTTAACGTTTTGAATGAATAACATTTGATTGCAATATATAGTAGCAGAGCCCATGTTTTCATAAACTTCATGCAATTTAGCGAAGATCTAACATATTTGGAGTCTTTGTAGGGTGTTTTTTGCAGCAATTAATACGTTTATCAATCACTTAACGTTTTTTATTATTTTCAAGAAACCGCTCATAAAAGTGTTTATTTTTTATTCAAAAAATTATATAAATTAAGGTGTTTTATGTACGTATAATTTTTGTATTCGTACGTATTAAAATATACCTATCAATTTTTGAATTTTTTTTAGCTTGAACTTTACACGCTCCAGCCCGAAAATATCACAAACACGAGAAATTCAAAATCACGGGCACGAAAGTTCAACCCGTGATTTTGACGGGAGTCAAGGGAAAGAGGTAAAAATGGAATTGACCACAGAAGTTTTGTTGCAACAAAAGTGACGTACCATCTGGTTTGATGGTGATAACGTCTGGAGATGATATTTTTTTCAATAGTATTACACGGGGGGGGGGGGGGGGGTCGATGACAAATGTGAAATTATATCTTAAGCACTGTCTAGACTGGTGCAAGCTCGATGTAAAAAAAAAAAAAACTTTGCTGTTATCCTGGTTATCCATTCGGTCCGCACACAATGTCTCGGGATGATCGGTGCTCAAACGCAACTACTTGCTGGATGATGTGAAAAGGAGGCGTCAAAGAAAGGTTTTTGTCTACAAGAAAGATCTGTTCTAGGAGTGAAGATATAAAATGAATTGAGGAACTAAGCAAATCTAACTTTAACTAGTAAACTTATTTTTGTACATTATTAAAATCTCTGCGATTCTGTTGGTCTGTCTAGTTACCTGCTCCAGAGTTCTTGTCTGTTCCGAGGTCTAGATTAGAACCAAAATCATTCGGAATATATTCAGAGAAAGTCATTATCATCTCTTCAATTCCGCGATTCCGGTCTCCACCCTCTATGCTTTTAACCCCTTGGAAGCACGGTGGCTTCATTTGGCCCACAATTTTTACCCCAGTCAATTGTTAAACCCATACGTCAATTGGCGAAAAAAAAAAGGAAAATTGTTGACTTCAAACGTAGCCATCGTGCCTCAAAGGGTAAAGAACTGGAAATGTAAAATAGCACGTTTGCTCTGCTACGCCAATTAATGATGAATTCCCAATCAGTCTACTAGATATTAAAGGACGACCGTTTTTTTTTTATTTGAAAATATCAACAAATCAATTAAAGTCTTTTAAAAGTAATATTTCAGTACATTAATGATACGTTCCTAAATTACTAACATCGTGATAATTTTTAGTTTCATGTTGAATTCAATTCTGTCAGTCACTGATGAAATCCGCGGTATGAACAGAAACCCCTCCTTCCCCCCGCGCCCACTAATTATTGATAAATCGCTGCTTTAGTTCAATTTCAATACTAAGACATCTTAAGGAAGTTTAATTTTGAAATTTCTAAACATAGTATATATAGAGTAATTGATGGCTTTAGTTCAGGGATACACCAGTTTATTATCTATGCAAATGAATTTAATTTTTCTTTGTACATTTCCTATACTTCTGATCGATAAGAAAAAGGTATGTGTTTTTTTTTTCTTGTCAAAACAGCAATTTTAACATGTCTCACCAGGTAACCACACAAATAGTGCAATAATTAAAATAATAATAATAATAAAAGGTGGCAATTGAAAGATCATACCGAGACATTTTTTGACGCTTTGGTTATTTGCTCTTGTCACCCCATTATCGAGACATAACGTCTTAAATTCTGCTGAAATTTTAAGAAAGGCATCAAATTTAAAGACTTGCCGAGAAATGGAAACTACCCCGAAACTTTCCCATCTGCAAGTGGCAAATGGGGGAGGGTCCGGAAAAGTCAATTGCGACGAGTCCCAAAATTTCTGTACACACCCCTGCTTTCAAGGCCTTTCAGTTGTGGGGACCCCTCGCAATTGCGATATTTGCTACACGGTAAATCCGCCACTGTTTAAAGCAGGGCTGCCGAGTCGGAGGAAAAATGACCGACTCCGGGAACTTCAGAGCCTTCAACTCCGATTCCTTCACCCCAAAACCAACCCGACTCCGACTCCGCAAGCACTGGAAGAGTTGCGGACTTTGGGGGGAAATGACCGGCTCCAACTCTTTATCCCCAAAATCAGCCCGACTCCGACTCCTTTACCACAAAACCAGCCCGACTCTGGCTTTGACTCCGCCAGCACTGGCAGAGTTGCAGAGCTCCGGAGAAAATGACCAACTCCGACTATTTTACATTGAAATCAGTCCGACTCCGACTCTTCGACTCCGCAGTCCTGGTTCAAAGTGGTAGGGGAAACTATAGATAGGTGTGACAAGCTTTTTACAGATACAGTTTTCTATTTTTTTTCTGACTGTTAGAAAATTTCAAAATTGCTAAACGCCACCCCCCCCCCCCCCCCCTGAGAGCAAGACTCCCAAAAAGAGAAAAAATGCTCCTCAACCCATCCTAAAAATTTCACCGGCGCATTTTGCGCCATGACCCCCCCCCCCCCCCTCCTTCAAAGTGGGCATCCCTGCTTTCGGGTTTAAGAGTCCAAATAAAACAATTTTTGAAATGATAACTTCTTGTGGGAGGGATTATATGGGGGATCTTATGGGAGGGGTAAACCAATCTGTGATGTAACTTTTAGTGAAATTCTTTATGAATTTGAAAAATCACACCCACAACAATTTAGGACTCAACCGATGCATCGGCGCCGATGGTTCAACAATTCAGTCATCGGCATCGGCGGCCGATGCTAACTTGCAGGAAACATCGGCCCATCGGCCTTAAAAGACGTCGAAAAGCTATGGAATTGGCCGATGTTTTGGAAAAAAAGGACCTTTGCTGTTTTACTTTTTAATACAAATTAAAGGGAGTTATTGTTTTCATATAAAAATTTTTACTTAAATTTCAGTATGAATTTCTATTTTAGTCACCCCTGCAAGAATTTTTAATACTGCATTCAGGTACAAACAAGTTAATTATTGCGTTGTTTTTAACCGACTTCAAAAAAGGAGGTTATGATTTCGTCATGCGGCTTTTTATGTGTGTTTTCGGATTATTCCAAAACTATTGAACCGATTTGAAAAATTCTTTTTTTGTTTGGAAGGGTATACCTTCCCAGATGGTCCCATTGTAATTTGGTCTGGATCTGATAAGGGGTCCCGGAGAAATCCAAGAAACTTTGAATTTCACACGCTGTGGATACATCCAGCTTACGTCAGCGGGCGGATTACGTCACAGGTCACATGGTGTTTCCGTTACTAGTGTATTTTCTCAGCAAAGGTTTTGTCTTCGTCTTGAACGGGAATTCTCGGGGTATATGGATGATTAATTTTCGCCGGCTGTTACTTTTTATTTATAGGTGTTACCAATGTTTTACTATGTAGCAAAGCAGTAAATTAAACATATTTTGCTACTTTAATAGCTGAATCAATTACCTTAATAATATTTTTAACTAAAATAACTTAATTTATTCACTAAAATGTTTTTTTTTTTTTTTTTTTGATAGTTCAGTTTTCAAACATATTTAGTGTTCAATCCAAGGGGAATTGAATACAGAACACCCCTCCCCCAATGATTTAACTTAAATTCTTTAATAATATTTTGTAACTGGTGTCTGATTTCTCAAGTTTGACCAGTATTCTAGATTTACTATTTCACAGTGCTGCCAGTTTAATTTGAAATTAGGGTTATTCTAATTAGCAGGCTTCAAAAAAAAAAAAGAGGAGGTTCTGGAACTCGTCAGATTAGTTTTTCTTTGTACAATGTTCTATAAATACTCGAAGACGCCTGTACCCAGGGGCTTGCACAGGGGGGGGGGAGGGGTGAGAAAGAACATCTGTTGACCTGGGTCTAAAAATGAAGGGGACTCAATATTTTTAAAAATTGGGGTGAACTATAGGGGTAAAAACAATATGGAGAGGGGCCCGGAAAAGTCATTTGTGACTGGCCCCAAAATTTCTGCGCACGTCCCTGCCTGTATCGATTAGGATTTTTTTTTTTTTTTTTTTTTTTTTTTTTTTAAATGTTTGAAACGGTATAGTTCCTCGAAGGTCTAATGATAATCAAGTTCTAGTTTGATGAAATTGAGGGAACTCTTCAAATATTATACTCAGATTTAAAGCGATTCATTCACTTTGTATATCGTCTCAGTGAACCGGTTCTTATGTTTTTTTTTTTGTAATGGATAGGGGGTGGTCTAACTTTACTCTAAGGTTACAAATCTTTGATTTACCCTATTTGTTGTTTAGAGAGAAATGTTATACGTAAAAAACAATAAATTTCATGTAATTTCCCTCACGAACGATTAAATATAAAACCCATTGTTAAAAAAATGCCATAAAACAAAGGTATGTGTTTTCTTTACCCATAGTTAAAGAAAGTATTAAAAAACATTATTATTAAGAGTAATCATAATGAACATTTTGAATCAAGGATTCTCTGCAGCAAACGTAAAATTCATTCCAATGGAATTTTTTACCTTCATCTATAATGGAGGCCATGCGACTTTTATCACGAGTTACATGACACGTAAACTTGAGCATTCTTGTGAAACATAAATTACAATTTTACAATTTACCATGCTACAATTTATAATTTACAATTTTACGACTTGCAATTTACAGTTTATTTGTAGCTTGGGACACCGTAAACATTTAAATGGTTCTAACTAAATACTGAATTCAGTCTATATTTTTCATTAGAAATGAGATCTATCAATTGTTGCATTTCTGCTAATGCTCGTTTATCGTGAGGTTTAGTTAAAAGTTTAAAGGACTCTAAATCAGACCGAGCTATTACTTCAAGTCTTGACTATGCTGAGAGCTACGTATACTCGTCCTTTTGCAAAGTACTATTTTCCTAAATCTATGAGTTTTATCGAGGGTTGTGTGATACGTATTGTTCTGAAATATAATTTACAACTTTACAATTTCTGACTTAAAGCAATTTCTGTTATTTTTTTAGTGACTCGTGCATTTGCTTTCGGAAAGCAAACTTTGATAAAATCGAACTAATTATGAAGACAACATTTTTTTGTACATAGTTGCGCATTTGAAAAAGCCTTTCTTCACAGTCGTCGGAAGTCTCTGAGGCGCTGTGGTCTACTTCTTTCTCTATTGTGCTCATCTTAGTTGTTTTTAGACTCATGTGTTCGACGTTTTCGTACTCGACTTGCGCGTAAGAAAGGCCTCAGCGTCATGTACCACATACTCTATCCTACGAACTTATTTCAAATTTACTACTGAAAAGCAAAAAATAAATTACTTTTAAATAAAAAAAAAACCGCCTTCAAAAAACACAAAGGAACTAAAAAGCAAAAAATAACCGATTACACTTACATACTATTTCCTACCCCCACCTAGAAATGAAATTTATTTTACATTGATTTTAATTACTATACGATGAATTATTTTAAATACCTAACTAATTATATACGATCTCTTAATTGTAAATAACCTTTTGAAGTCGGGGCCTCCTATAAACTAGTACCTAACGTATTTGAGTAGGTTTAGTTTTAAAGACTAATTTCGTGTTCAGTTAAATTAGTGTTTATTTCAGGATCAGTGGGTTGTCAGTTACGTTAGGTAGTAGTTTATAGGAGGCCCGACTTTAAAAGGTTATTTAAAATTAAGACATCGTATATAATTAGTTAGGTATTTAAAATAATTCATCGTATAGTAATTAAAATCAGTATGTATTTTATAACTGGGTGATTAGTTTAATTGATTTTTGTACTGGAATTGTAAAATAAATTTCATTTCTAGGTGTGGGTAGGAAATAGTATGTAAGTGTAATCGGTTATTTTTTGCTTTTTAGTTCTTTTCTGTTTTTTGAAGGCGTTTTTTTTTTTATTGAAAAGTAATTTGCTTATGGATGTACGTATCTCTCATTAGTCATAACTTAAAAATGGTAAGCTGTAGAAGGTTAAAATTTCGTACGTGGGGTCTGCGTACGTTCCAGCTGTGCACTTCCCTTTTTGTGTCCAATCAGGTGTTCTGAAAGCCCAATTTACTCATTTTTTGTGGCTATTAATTACTTATTTCAATGCAAAACTAATATAACGTCTTAGACTGACGATCATTTGATGATATATTGCCGAATTGGAGACCAACTTGGAAACAAATACGAGATGGCGAAACCGAATTTTGTGACATTTTCTTAGATTCTCGTTGAACCTACGGTAATCTTTTTAATTTTTCGATATTTGTAATATGAATTACGGTAATGCAGTCCTTTTGTATCGCTGCGGCGGAGTTAGAGGCCCGTCGAAATACATTTTGAGGCCCTCTTTCTCTACCACGGAACTTCTAAAACATTTATCATAAGCATTTTTGTAACTCCTACGGGGACCTAATGGTTCTGGGGCCTCTCGCGCAATTGCAACATTTGCGATATTTTAAATCCGCCACTGCACGTCAAAAGAAACTGGGATGCAAGTTTTAAAGGGTTTTTCTGCTCAATGTTTATGATTATTTTAAACTCTATTTCTTACGACTATTTTATTTTTTCCGAGAACACTTGTGTGCCCCCTCTCCTCCCCCTCCTTCTAATGGGGTCGCTTCCAAAATTTTAAAAGTATTTTTCTCTGAAAGAGCATGCTTAAAAACATACGATCTGACCATTTTTTAAATAATTTGTTTAAGTTTTATATTTAAAAAAAAAAACCTAAATCGAAGCGCTTTCATTGTTTACGGCTTCTGCCGATGACATCACAAATGATGAAATGCCATTTAGTGTTGCCATTCACAGTGCAAAATATTTAATTCGCATCTTTACTCACGTGTATTGGCAATGATGTGGTTGATAGCAAGCGTAGAGCGCAATATTTAATTCGCTTCTTGATTATCATAACGTGGAAATGTGGTAGAAAGATGCGCCAAGTGCATCATTTGTGACGTCATCAAGACCACGCCTTGTTTGAAAATTCGGATATTTTAAAAAATTAATTACAAAAAAAAAAAACTGTTAGGAAAATGAAAGTATTTTCTGGGTCCATGTTTTTTTTTTTTTTTTTTTTTGCTCATTCGATCCATTTCAATGACTAAAAGTAGTACTTTTGACTGAAGGAAACCACCCCATTCTGAAACTAAACTCTAGTTGTACTTCCGAGTTGTTTAAAACTAACGCCATTCATAAAATTAAAGATTTTTTTTTTCAAGCTTTATCTATTGTTTAGGAAGAACTTAGAGCATTAAAGTAAAAAATTGATTAAAGATGTTTTGGATGGTGATATAATTCGGAAATCAAAGAGACCTTGGAATTTTTTCTTCGGAAATGTTGAAGTACGAGTAGATTCAGAAACTCTTCCGAGGCGTTAGAGGTAGCTGTTCTGTACTGAAAAATGAGGCTGAAGTTAGGGCCGAAGTTTAATGTTGCGAGTTACTCCAAAAACAGAGGGTGACCCCCCCCCCCCCTTCTCTCATCGTTTCAAGCATTTCTTAAATATTTAGCGATTACTTATTTTGCTCAAGAAATGTCATTTTGCATTGTATTTCTCATATTTGTTTCACCTATATTTCGTAATGCGCCATTTTTCTGCATTATTTACAGCGATCGATTCTTCTAAATTTTAAGTAACTATTTTTGTGTATTTTTATAAAATCAATGAATAAAAGTTATTTTTGTTTTCATCATATTTTTAATAATATGTTATAGAAAAGTTTCAAGGACTTTCTGATATATGCAATTTTTTTAAATTACAGAAAACTATTGTTAAATTAAAAAGTTAATTTGAACTTGTTTATGGTGCTTCATAAAAGATTAAACAATCAAATTGTTCAATATTATGTGTGCAAACATCAGATCAAGTAGTATATCATTAAGTTATTATTAACTTGATATAAACATCGAGTTTGTTTATTGTACCTGCGTTTTAAGAACCTCGCTCTTTTCATGGCTATTTCTTTTTTCAGCAAAAAAGTTCTGTCACTCTTATAGCTTTTATGAAAAATGCAAACATTGCTATTCATAAATTTTAAATAAGTATAAAAATATTCCTATTATGATATAATATTGTAATTTATCTGTTACCCTTATTTTACAACAATTATTTTATGTTGCTTTATCTCGAGTATCTACAATAGAGGGTCTCTTCATTACTACGCCCGAATAATGATTTCGCTTTCTACCATGGAAAAAGAAACGATACGTCATTAACAGCATTACGAGAAGAATTTCAAAGATTATCTCGAAACGCATTAATGGCTATTGATCAAAGTATCGTTGAGTTTATTTCAAATAAAAGAGGAATAACACTTTTTTCAATTAATTGTCAAATCCTTAATGCTCATAGTCTCAATCTAATTGATACGGTCTCTCAACGCTGTAATATTCTTTTATTATGTGAAACATGGCTTGAAATTATTCCACCTTTAAACCAAAATTATTCCACCTTTTAAACGTATTGTGCAATTAAAGCGCCAAAATATAAGTGCAGGAGGCGTAGCAGTTTATCAGAATGATCTTAATTGCATAAATATTCTCACTCCAAATATAGGATTACATGTTAATAATGCTACAAGCTTTAACAGGGCTACACAAGACGATATTGGTAAAATGTGTATAGTGGAATGTTTCAATGAAGCAAAGCAACGAATTATTATTGCCAACATATATATATATATATATATATATATATATATATATATATATATATATATATATATATATATATATATATATATATATATATATATATATATATATCCAAAAAATGTATTTCAAGTATTATTCAATTTATTCATAAGCAGTTTTTAAATTATGCACAAGAAGATTCCTTTAATTTTAACTGCAGATTTTAATGTTTATTTTGCTTCTGATCGAGCTAAAAATTTAGTATCGTTTCTACAACCCAAATTACAGTTTCAAATGATTAATAAGCCAGAAGAAGCCACTACAAGTCACGGAACTGTACTTGATGCAGTCTTTGCAAGATTTTTAGATAACATACAATGTAAAAATTTCCTTGCTTATTATAGCTACCATAAGCCAGTTGTTACTTTCATAGGATTAGATAAGGATAATAATTTAATCCTATGAAAGTTATCACTTCTGCCGAGCGTCCAGTGACGCACATTTTTTTTTTTTTTTTTTAGTTTTTTAACTCTAAAAATTTATTTGAAGAACCGAATTCCAACGTTTTTATATCTTCTAATATATTCTGACTGACGTCCTTGCATTAATTTGGCTCCGTTGATTTGTCTCCACGCCACATGATAGCATCGGAACTTATCAACGTCTTGCAGTGACGTGCGCCGGAGAAAATTTTGCGACATAAACTTTCGTCAGAAAGCGGAAAGCATATCTCTGTGTGTGTGTATGCCTTACTCCAAAGCTGAAATCGCGGTTCTGTTTCATGAAAAACGACGAAAATAAAACTAAAACGCCAACCACCGCGCTCACCTGGACTTTTGACGTCAGGAAATCAAAAGTCAACTCAGTATGAGTCAGGAGCCACGAAGTGCCCGAGAGTTTCGCGGCAAAAGTTTGCGCGCCAGCTGCGGCGTGCAACGAATGACGTCACGGTGAGGTCACTGAAACGATTCGCATCGTACACTGTATTCACAGCATTGCCTGAGTGACTTGAGGAGCGGGTGTAGTTGGTGTTGCGAGGTAAGTTAGTTTCTAAACGCCGTATGTGTGTTGAATCGTAAACCTTTTTTAACTTCAGATTTATGGTTGTTGTAAAACAATATGAACTTTCTGATTGCTTTGTTTTTCTGTTAAATGCCTATTAGAAATGCTTGTCACCAAAGTACAAACTTCTGAAAATTCGAGAAGTTCGTGGCTAACTTTTTAAAAATTGGAATTGTTTTCCAAATACCCGGCTAAACTTTAAAATTCTGTGTTTTAATTGATACTCGAATTTGTTTTTGAATATCGATGGGTTATTCTTTTCAATTATGTTAAAAATGATTTTGTCACCGTATGTTTAAAGTATAATTTATTCTGAAAACTCCGGTATTAAATTCTTTCAATGATTTCAAATTTAAACAGCAGTTATTCAAAACCAAGTTAAAGGTTTTTGTTTGTTGAATATTGGTGGGTCAATTATTTTTAATGATGTTTAAAATCATTTTGTCATTGTGTGTTTTAAGTGCAATTTATGTTTTTTTTTTTTTCAAAACTGTATGTATCTTCATTTGTTTCACACTTCTCTCAGAAATAGTTTCTAACTCGAGAGGTAGTTATTGAGAAAAATTAATTTAATTTTCATGTCATGTTATTGTTCTTTTCTTTTTTTAAGAAATTTGTTGAAATTCTT
Source organism: Uloborus diversus (assembly GCF_026930045.1). Taxonomy (NCBI): domain Eukaryota; kingdom Metazoa; phylum Arthropoda; class Arachnida; order Araneae; family Uloboridae; genus Uloborus; species Uloborus diversus. The sequence continues at coordinate 27,835,392 of NC_072733.1, read as the reverse complement.
GAAAAACATTTCATATTGGTCCACTAGTTTCGGTGCAACTTGCTTTGCTCTGAACAATATTGTTTTCTTTACAATAATTATGAACTGTCAAATCTTAATTTTGTTATTAAACGGTTGTTGTGGAATTATTTTAGGATTAAAAACTTTATAATAACGGAATTTACCTACCTTTTGACACAGTTACCGACCTAAAACATTTTACAAGAAGTTTGACTTTTAGTTTCTCAGCTTCCGTTTCCATTTCGCAAACGTTTAATCGACTTTGTATGTTTTAAAGGCGTAATTGATGTTTTTCCTTTAAATGTGGAATAACTTTTTATAACTTAAAAATATGTTTCCTCTTATAACGCTTGATATCCTTTACGTCCGAATAATTATCTTAAAAATGGCTTAAAACGCTAGAATTATTGACGAAATTTGAATGTGTATCATTTTATATTAAGGTTCCTAATGTTTTAATACACTAATGATTAACTCTTTTAAAATAAGTTTCTATAATTTCATAAATTTTAAGAAAATTGTTTCAATTTTAACTCGTATTTCTTATGTATTCATTTAACTAATTTGATGTTGCTTTTTAAGTTTACAACTCATTTAGCGGTTAATAAAGGGTGGGGGAGGGGAGACAATCGCTTAATGAAAAAAGAAATCATTCTCTTAAACATTGCAGGAAACCATTAAGTGGGAAGTTAATTTTGTTTATTTCCTACTTTTAAGCTCCCCACCTCTACCTCAGCCTACATGTTTCGTACTTCAAATTTACTCGATAAAATTTTTTTTAAAAAATGTTTTTAAGGGTTGAACCCGACTAAAATGAAACAATTTGTTGACTCTTAGGTTCTAGGAAATTGTGGGCAATGAATAGGGTATTCCGATTAATGAATGAACACATCCCAGTAAATAAAAAAATCGTAATTAAAAACAAAATTTTTTCTTAAAAGAATTGACCATTGTAAATTCCTTCAGGGTCACGGGGGATGGGAGGTCACTGTGATCTTCCGAAAAATTTTCTTATTCGGAAAATTTTACTGACGGTTCGACAAAATTAGAATTCTATTCGGCAATTTTTTTTCTCATTAGATGTTATATATATATATATATATATATATATATATATATATATATATATGTGTATGATAGGTGTGTATACTGGTATTTTATCATTCAGTAAAGTTGGAATTTCATTCGGCAAATTGAAAAATTCGCCTCTTCTAAAAATTTGTTTGGGGCGCCCGTCTTCCTTCAATGCAATTTCTTCAAGTCATTTCATCATGGTGTGCTTTTTTCACTTCTTCCTTGGGGGGGGGGAGAGAGACTGACAGAGAACCCTCAAAAGTTTTCCCAAAATATAAAAATGACACGAAGAACGACAGAAATTTGCAGAATCCTAGGAGCGCCTGGAGAAAAAAAAAGTATAGGCTCAAATGTTTTATTTTTCATGGTTTTCAGGAAAATTCAGTATTACATACCTTGTGAAATATTCTTGTTTTGAAAAGAAAAAGTCAATGTGGTATTTTTTTAAACTTTCCCTGGCGACCTGGTGCCCGACATTTATCGGACCATGAAAATAATTCAATATTAAAATATTTTTACTGTCGTGTTCAAATGCCAGTTTCAAACGGAGATTATGAATTTTTGAAAATGAAGCTGCTCAAACGTTCATTCACTCGTCGGTCTACTCAACTAGGGTTTCGAATCCCGCGGGATCCCGCAGGATATTTAGCGGGATTGTCCCGCGGGATTTTGCTCTCAATCCCGCGGGATTCCCAATCACGCAATTTTTTTCCCCATTCAAGTGTTTTCCAGCTTTTGCCGCTCATAAAACGATTATTTTCACAAGCATCATCTGAAATTTGAATCTTTTTCCTAGTATATCTGTAAGAAGAGCAACTAAAACTGTGTGTCACATATGACCAACAATGGGCTTACCATTTCAGAACACAATAAAAGTAGAGTATATTTTTCTGAGAATGAACTGGTATTCTCACTCGAGGTTTAAATTTCCATACGTTCAGCAATTGAGAAAATGCATAAAACTTATAAGCAATTCCGAAAACAACCACTAAATTTTAAAATTCAGTAAATTATGTATTAGTAAAAATAGATAGTGTATTATATACTTCAAACCCCGCTGGAGTAACCTGAATGCAATGTTGGAGCACTTGCGTAAACTTCAGTAATGCACTCAAAACCTTAAAGTTACAAAACGTGTACTCCAAAGAAGAAAAAAACGAAAAATCTGACATGAGTTCGGCACGACTTGAAAAGGGGCGACAGAAACTTGGATGAAACGCAGGATGACTCGCATGACAGTGCAATAAGTTAAGCTGCTCATGTTTTTGAATTCCTATTTAAAGTGAGATGCAAAATTAGCGAAATTATCCAAACACTTTTAGTGGGATTGCGACTTAGTGAAATGAAGCAGTTATGACCCCTTGCTGTAATGAATCAAATTCACTGATACAGTGAACAACGTTAATGAAGAAACAAAGGTATTATCAATTGCAAGTTAAATGGGATACAGCGAAACACATATCCAACAGACATCGTTATTGTCCGAAATTTGCAGTTCTTGAGCAAAAACCCAGCATAAGAGAAGAAAAATCTATTTCAGAAGGTGATGAAGTTAATGTGGATCCTTTTGTAACTGTCCACAATTATTTAATTTTAGTAAAACCAATCGCAGTGGATCCACAGCACGTGTTTTCATCAAGCGCATTATTTTTAGAGTAAAAAATCCTTTACCATCCCATACGAGCGGCACACTTTTGCTTACCAAACGGTAATTGCTAATCAGGATCTGACTTCGTAGTGCTTTAAAATTGCTGTACGGAATTTAAGAAGCCTACTAGTTCAAGGAATAAAAGCGGTCCATCCTAAAAAGCACAACTTTTTCTCTTTGTCATAAAAATTTTACTTTTTGAAGAATAAAGTCAATCCCGCGGGATTGGCACTTTACAATCCCGAAATCCCGCGGGACTGAATTCGGTGCGGGATTGGAAACCCTATACCCAACATTTATTAAGTGATAATTTTACCAATGACACCTCGCCATAAGTTTTCTTCAGCCGCAGACTAAGCAGATCCTAGATAGCATGTTTATGATCCGTTGACGTTTCAGGCGGAACCGATTTATCAGGGTGAGGACACGGCTGATCTGTATTGATTTGTGAGGGATTTAGGCTCGAAATGCATCAAGAAGAGTCCGTAATCCTCGGAATTACCCACTGAATCACTCTTGTTTACGCTTCAAGTGACAGGCGGGCTAAGTGGTGTTGCGAAATAAATTGCGTATTGATTCCTGTCCACGGTATAAAATCAAGATGGTTTTAAGTGTTTTTCTTTTTTGCCTAAAAATAGATGTACTTACTGGTTAGCCCTGAATGAGGAGATTTCGTGCTTTGAATTTACGAATTAGCATTTTTACTCGTGCTTGTCAAGAATAAGGCTGCCTTGCTCAGGTAAAGGGCAGTGTCTGCTGAAATGAGTTTTTGAGGCATTTGAAGAAATTCGTTTGGATTCCATACAAACAATAGAGAAATGTTGTAATTTGACGGTTTTTTTCCCCCTTGCTTTATTTTCAACGGAAACCAAATAAGCAAGTTTGTACAACAAAGCTAAAGTACAATAGATCACAAAAATGCAAAAAAAAAAAAAAAAAAAAAAAAAAGAAATGAAAAAATTGCAGATACTTCCTTTTACTTTACTGGATCGCTGTTCCGGATATACTTTTTTGGAGATTGTTATTGTCATTGAAAATATTTTTATCTTCCTTTTTGCCCAAATTTGGATTTTTAAACTGAGCAGTCTTCGTTTTTTTTTAAGGTTACTTATATTATTCTTAGTCTGACAATATATGGCATTGTGTAATGAGAGCAAATGACTGAAATCAGTCTTTTGCTAATAAAACACTCAGTCTTCCAGTATGGCGCAATAGGGAACAATCTGCGCACCCCGACAAATCCGTGCTAGAGTGATGGCGCAGCATCTCCTGAAATGTTAAGGAATACCCAGAGAATGAGCAGCCCAAAAAGAAAGAAAAGAACCCCCCCCCCCCCCCCCGTGGCCATCCTGCCTTAGGGTGCCCAACATCATGTAAAGAACACCCAGTTAACTTAAAGTGACAGAATTCTATTGATTCTGCTTGATTTTAATTGTGATAAACGTTTGACTAATATCCCGTGAGTATTTTTGAAACAAATAAATTATAATAAAATGTTTATTAAGTACTGGACTGGTATTGAAAAGAGACAAAAATCTAGCAGATATTGCTGTGGGGTTACGGTTAATTACAACTTACTTCTGTGAAAAAAGGTTTTTGGGTTAAACTTGCGCGATGAGCAATTATAAAAACAAGTTTATGTTGGAAAGCTGTTTTTTTTTTTAAATTTAGTTTTGTTAAAATTTGGACTAGATCAGGGGTGCCCATCCCCCTCCAAGCTCAATGGCGCAAATTCCCCCCCCCCCCCCCAAAATTTTCTCGCTTTCGAATTGGGTTAAACATAACAGTTTTTAGAGTGTATAATTTCCAGTCAAATTCACGGGGGGGGGGGGGGTAGCGCAAACAAATACCATTTGAATTGGAAGGTTGTTGGATTGCTGACCTGCCTTGCCTTCCCTAATTTTAAAACGTGGACCTTGACTAAACAAGTTTCGGGTACCCCTGAATTTAGCTACACCTTATTATTATTTTGTCAAACGTATTAATAATTACAGACACAACTTTCTGGCTTGGGATGGAGCCATTACTAGATGCATATACAATATGAACCGTGAAACGGAAATTTATTGTCCCTTAAATAGGGGGGGGGGGGCGGGGAGTTTCTCCCCCGAAAAATTTTCGAAATTTTAAAACCAGTTTTACACGATCTCTGGTGATGTTAGGGGAATAAAAGGTTTGGTGGTCCCTTCCCGGTAATTTTTCGATATTGAAACTTTAAAAGTGCAACTGTAAATAGTCTACCGTTGTGTTAAGGAGGACTTTCCTTTGTTTTCAAAATTGTAGTTCTGAAACCGCAGTTTTAGACTATCTGTGGTAAGGAAAGAAGAGATCATAGGGCTCGTCCCTGCAAAATTTTCAAAATTAAAGTCTTAAAAACGCTATCTATGGTTAGGGGGACAAGCAGTTTTCTGAAACTGAAGTTCTAAAGTCGCAATTGTAGCCGACCTTTGTGACGTTAAGAAAAAGAGTTTTCGGAAGCTCTCCCGGAAATTTCTCGATATTGAAGCCCTAAAAACCAAATTTAAGACGACTTTTTAATAATATTGACGAGAGTGGGGAGGAGGGAGAGGGACGCTTCTCTTAAATTTCCGAACTGTAGCTTTAGAAACGCAGTTTTGATATATCTTGATAATGTTAGCGGAAGGTGAATTTCGGTGGCATTCCCCCGGCAATTTTTTGAAATTGATACTCCAAAAACGCAATTCTAGGCTTGTCTTTGATCGTGTTAAGGAAAGAGGGGGGAATCAGGGGTTCTCTCCTATAAAGTTTTTAAAATTGCATTACTAGAAACGCTATCTTAGATGACTCTTGATGATAAAGAGGGTGTCATTCTGGCGTTACAGTGGGGGCGCTCTCCTGGAAGTTTTCCAAAATTGAAGTCGCATAGCGAAAAAAGATGGATCACACACACCATGACAGATATTTTTCGGAAATCCTCAAAAATGAATTCAGCTCAACTCTTCTGCACACATCGAAAATCAGAACTCAAGAATTTTAGCGAATCAAATATCCTTCTATACATATCAGCTATGGGAGAAAGTAAATATGATTTACGAAAAATAATTTAAACACCTTAAAACCAACATCACTGAAAATTTTAATAAAAATCATCTAATGATAATTTGAAACGATCAGTTTAAAAATGGTAGAGAAGATGGGAGTAAAGTGAAATGAGAAAATTCTTTATAAGCTTAAGCTAGTTAATGAAGAAAATATATAAATTGTCAATTGGAGGGATAAAAATGTGTAATTCGCAAACTTCAAAACTAGTTAACGATTGAATCAATGAAAGACTAGAGCATACGGGTCAGACTTATAACAATCAATAAAACATTTTTGACCTCCCTCCCTCGCATCAATGTCACACGTATTCATCAGGCAGAATAGTGCTACTTCCAGAAAATTTAACAGATACTGAAAAGAAATCAAATCGTCTGATCCAACTTTGAAACGGACACCAACTTTATCCGGTCTGTGATGCTCCTTTCATTGAAAAAGAGAAACGGTCATTAAATTTTGGAAAGGAGTACCAGGGCCGTCGCTAGTTCAAAAACTCGGGGGGGGGGGGTGCGCTTTTGGCGGCCCTTTAATTTTTTCAAACTCATGTTTAAATATGCAGAGAGAGAGAAGATTTGGCTTCTCGTTTAGCAGGGATAGTCATACTACTAGACTTTAGTACTAGTAATATAAATGATCGTAAGGATAATATTCAATCAGAATCAGGGTGTCGGAGGGTTACCTTCTTGCATTATTTCGCAATTTGACGACATAAAAACGCAGTTTTAAACTATATTTTTAATTTGGGGGGGGGGGGAGAAGAGTTCCAGCATAGCCTCTCCCGATAATTTTTCCAAATTTAAGTTCCCAACACAATCGTACGTTATATTTAATTATGTTCAGGAAGAGGGGTCCGGGAGCTCTCCCTCGGGAATTTTCAAGACTGTTATCTGAAAAACACAGTTTTAGACGATCTATGGCGATGTTAAGGGAGGAAGAGACTCGGGGTCATCGTTCTATAATTTTTCAAAATGCAGACTGTAAGCACGCATTCCCAATTGTGAATAATTTGTGATTGTGACGAAAGGGGGGGGGGGAGTTTTGACGGGGCTCGCGACCAGAAATGTTTCGTAATTGAAGCACTGAAAGCGAGATTTAAGACATTTTTCGATGATGTTGTCGAGCACTCTCGAAAAAAATTTCGATCCGTAGAAACCGCAATTTTAGACAATTTTTGGTAATGTTAATGAGTGGAGAGATTCGCAGTCCTCCCCTGGCAAATTTTCAAAATTGAAATTCAATTAAAGCTATCATAAAAGATTTATTAATACTAGACGTAATGCTAAAAGATGGGGTCTGAGAACATTTTTCCGGGATTTTTTCAAATTTTAAAAACTCATTTCTAGGCCAGCTTTGGGGACGTAAAAAGAAGGGTTAGGAGTTCCGCACTCTTCCTTTCAGTTTGGCTATGTCCTTCTTAGATTCATTGTCAATTTTAATTATTGATAAACATATTGTGGTAATATTTTCTTCCAATTTTCCTTTGCCAAACACGATTATTTGCTTGGATTTTCCATAACAAAACTTTCAATTTCTCCCCTAATATTTTTGCTTTCTTGCAATACAAGCGTTTGCAGCCTTAAAAAAAAAAAAAAAGAACTTTTAATATTTTGAACAGATGTGGTAATTTTTTGCGATACCTTAGGTCTCTATTCCACTTTATTTTATTTTAAATATGCCACCTGCATCTCTTGATCAAGCTGTGATTTACATACGATTTTTACATTCAAAAATTAAGAACTTTTGGTGTGAGTTATTCATTTCAATACTTTGAATCTCTCTTTGCATTTAACTGTTATTATTATTTTTTTCCTCTCTGTTTCAAATTTATTTCGGCAACCCATACATTTTTCTCCACTTAGCAATGATTTTCAGGACAATATTTTTCATTAAAAAAAAAAAATAATAATAATAATAATTACATGTGGGGAATTTTTCTGCGAGCCCTGTTCTATGGACTGTTCCAATGAAACTGTCCTATTTATGTTTTTTTAAACTGAAGAACCATGAAGCATAGTTTTGTATAACCAAGGCCGCCGAGTGACAAGACGTGCATACCCATTCTGCGACCTAGTGAAAAGTGTATTTTACTGAATACTTTTTTTTTTTTTTGCGTTAATAAAAATGTTTAAAGCGTACGTTTCCGCAACTCTTAATAAAAGAAAATCGTGGATGTTCCTAAATTGTATTTTAAAATTACATTTTCTATTCAAATTTTACAGAAAAAATACTTTTTGGCACTATTATTTCAATTGTTCATTTATAATTACTATTTTAATTTTTTAAAACAGCGAAGAGTTTTCCTTTCTTTTCGTTCGTTTTCATCGCTAAAATGAAATTGGCGGCCCCACCTCTGAAAAACTGGGGGGTGTAGCACCCCCGCCCCTTTTGGCGATGGCCGTGAAGAGTATGTGAAAAAAGTATTATTAATGCATCTATTTCTTGTTGAATAAGTTTAAATATTTTTTCTTTCCAAAATTCAAAAATTTCATGTTCTAAAGAAAAAAAAAGTTAAAACTCCCCCCCCCCCCTAAAATTTTGATGGCGCAACTTGTGCCATAATCCCCCCTCTGTGGGCACCCCTGGACTAGATTATTGGTGTTTAAAAGACCTCAACAAATATGGAACATGGCCTCAAAAATGAGGAGGGATAGCCGTACATTTCCCCCTTCTAGTTCAAAGTCCCAATCTTATGAAGTAGCATGACACATCTTTTTATTTGTAGATTTTGGTTTTATTTTTGTGAAAAAAAATCAATCTACTTTGTAAAAAATCATTCATTTAATCTTTAGTTTTTAACTCAAAAAAAAAAATATGAAGGCAGAGCCCCCTTACTGCGAAAGCGAAGGGACAGTTGCCTGCCCCCTGCCCCCCCCCCCCTCCACGAGCCGCCTATGCCTTCAGTTGTCAAAACTCAATTCCAAAGAGAGCGTGAGGAAGATGGTTTTGTTGGATACTCACGTTACATTTTCTATTGTCACATACTTGGAAATGTTGTTATCGAAAACGTTTTATAGATACATGTATTACACGTTAATACAAAGCAATTTCGGAGAAAAGTGCAGTACAACCTTGTTTATCCTGACTAACTGGGGCCAAAGGCAAGATAATCGAAAATCCGAATTTTTGGGGTAGTGTGAAGTAAGCAAAGCAAATCTTTAAATAAATAGACTTACAGCAAAAAAAAAAAAAAAAATCATGAATTGTTTAAAAGACCTTAAAAACTATCAAATTAGTTTGTCGCATTATTTCTTAACAAAGATTTGGTCTACTGTCTTCTTATCGGAAACGTTTTATTGATACATTTATTACACGTTAATACAAAGCACGTTTGGAGAAAAGTACAGTACAACTTCATTTATCCTGACTTAACTGGGGCCAAAGGCAATCCGGATAAACGGAAATTCGGATTATTTACTTAAGAAATGAGAAGGTAATTTTTTTTTGATAATCAAACTTACCGCTCATTACGATAAAAAAAAAAATTACTAAAATTCATAGTCTTTAATGTCTTGTAAACAAATTTTTCACATAATTTCTGCACAAAGAAAGGTCTACTGCCATCTATTTCAAACACGTGTGTCGTTCGAATAAAACACGATCTTGCAAACGCTTCATCCTAGTTCAGCTTCTGTGGCGTTTTTGATTACCGCAGTTTACTGTACAATCTATACAGGAGCTGTACATTTAATCAAAACAAAAGTGAATGTTCGGTGTACTTACAGCTACATTTCTGCTATTATAATTTAAAATTATCTATATTAGCATATTTTTTTAAAGGCTACAAGTTTGATCCGGATAAACGGCAATACTGTAATTTCTTAAACGTAGTTTCCCTCTTTGGCTTGTCTGAGTCCTTGAACTTGACCAAGCTCGTCCTTGTCGACTGAGGATTCAACTTTTTCTCATTAGCGTTCTGGTACTGGAATTTGGCCGTTTAACGATAACTGTTTCTTGAGTACTTTTTGTTGACACTTGTTTACAGTCCCAGCAGAAATCCTTGCTGGCTTTTATTGCAAGTAAACCTTATTGAAGCTTTGTAATGAAAAGATTGTGCGTTATTTTCAAAAACAAAATATTATGCGTGAGTTCCCCTTTTCTCTTGAACATGCTTGCTAGAAAAAAACCATTAAGTAATCTCCTTAAGTTCTGTTTCACAGTCGAAGACAGAAATAAAATCTTTTATTTCTTGAATTTTTTATACAGTCGACTCCCGACTTACGCGAGGGATGCGTTCCAAGACGCCTCGCGTAAGTCGAAATTTCGCGTTGTGGAAAAGGGTATAAAAACGACGTTTTGATAAACATAAACAATTATCTTAAGTCACTTGTAAACACCCTTTAGACTGCTTTAAATCATTCCTTAAGTATATAACAATGTTTTCTACATAAAGAACTGAACTTTTGCTGCATTAAAAGAACCTATACGTTATTCAATACAAAATACTGTTATGATGTACAAAATGAATGATCAATAGGAGGGAGAGACAAAGTGCAATACTGCATGTACAGTGTGCAATAATTATTATAACTAGGAAATGTCATACTATTACACTACTCTGCAGTGGATAAAGTAATAATAATTACTATAACTAAAAAACTGAAGATGAAGATGGTTGGTACTGTGAAACTTATCCGATCGATAGTAATGTTGTTCTGCATATCGAGGTTCTTCACTTTTTCTTTTGAGGAACTTTCTCTTCCCTAGCTTAAACTGACACAGCACGCTTAGGAATGTTTACTATGTCAAATTAACTTTCTCATTTAGAGTGGAAAATACGGAGTAGTGTTATTTGTATCCAGTATTAAAGCGATGATTTGACTAGTACTGCGTTTGAACTTTCGCACTTCAGTGATGCTAAACGGAGGAAATCCTTTCACGAAATTGATATTTAGTAGCCAGTATTGAAGATGATACTACGCGTTTTTTCATACTTAAATAGCCTGAGTTCCCTGTATAATGTAAATGACTCATATGACATTGGGAAGAAGTATAGGAACTAAGCTTCGGTTAGCTCACTTACAAATTAAGCTCCGCTGTGCAGTTACGTATAAAGAGATCAACTCCAATTATTTTCTGCAGCTAACATGAAAGTCCAAGTCATTTCAGTTTTTTTTTCTTTTCTGATCAGGTCTGGATCGATTACTTTTGGGCCTCTCTGCAACAAAATCGTATTGCCCCTCCCCCCAGAGGCCAGCAGTGTACGTCAAGCCACTGCCGTGTGCCATAGTTTCGAGACCCCCGGTTTTTAATGGTTGATCCATCCAAATATTCCTTTGCTGTGGAACAATCTTGTATATGTAGAACATTTGTTGGAAAGTTTTGTTATATTCCCAAAATACATTAGGTTTGTCCAACATAGCCAAAAAAAAAAAAAAAAAAAAAACAGATTTTCAAAAGTTTTGCTCTATACTGTGATCTTTGTGTCGCCATATCCAAATTTTCAGGCAAAAACCTTTAAGCTTAAATTTTGATTAAATATGATTTTTAGTTTGTCTTTAAATAATTAAGTTTGTTGATTTGCAACGCAATTTTGTTTTTATTTCATTGAAAATTATCTTCGTACATCTTTTATTTTCAGAAATATGTTACATCAGCCCACAAGTTCGTTTCAAAATTTACCTCACTGCTAGTGTAGCGCTGATTTCGTTCTTTCTTTTTTAATTGTTAAAAGTACAGTATCGAAAACAAGGTTGAAAATCAATGATCTAAAATAATGAACAAAAGAATGATACTCGTCATGTTCAACCAAAATTTATTACATTCAACGTTAGGACGAGTTTCTAGATCACGCAGAAAACCAAGACGGTCATTAAGATTTTAATGTCCCTCTACGAGGTCGTTAGTTTTATGAGATTCTTCAATCAACATGCATTTCTGTAATAAGAATCGCAACCAGAACTTGGAAGTTTCAGGGGCTGGATTTGACTCGTGTGCAATTCTCATAGATAAATTCCGGATTAAATTGTCTTTTTTTTCCTCGCAGGAAAATTTTAATTGCAATCAAATATCAAACATAACATTGGTAGATCTAACTACTGACCTTTGGTTTTTACATAATCGTTACCGACATAGATATATTTGTCGCAATGTGATATCAAGTTTTAGAAAATCCTGATGAAAACCGGTGCTCAGCGGAAAAGAGGCCGTGCTTATATTTTATTAATTTAACTTTCATAAAACAGTATGACCCCCCCCCCATGGACGGACTCGCCATACAGTAAATGTCGAGATAGCAATAACAGCTCAGCATTCTAGACGTAAGCCAAAGTATTGCATCGCATGATGACGAGCCCTTAGGATCAAGGTGTGGATCCAGAAATTATTTTGGAAAGGGCACTTGGGAGTAAAAATTGATTCTCCCTCGTAAAATTTTTGTCACCAAGTTCTCTTTTTTTTCCTTACAATTAATGAAAAAGTGTCAAAAATTATTTTTCTTATAAGGACGTACGGTACGGTAACTTTTTAAACATTTTAAGAAAACTTAATACTAAACCCTGCGTATAATTTCTCCAAATACCCTAATAATGACCAGGAATCAGAGGGAGTGCAAGGGGTTTTTTTTACAATACGTGAGAATACTTCTTGGTGTTTTTTGAATTATAAAACTCATTTTGGAGTTAGTGAAATATACGAAGCAATGGAAAGCATATAATAAGTGATGAATTTCATCAAAATAAATGAAGAAATAAATAACAAACTAGCTGATTAAGGATGAAATGGAAGATGGCCAGGAAAGGAAGAGATGAATACTATTTTGATTTTAATGTTTAGAATATTTGACGTTTCGTATTTTCAAAAAAAAAAAAAAAAAACCAATTTGAATGTGATACTTTAAAAAATGGAATTGCTTTTTCTCAATTTTTTTCACAATGCCAAATTTTTCTTTCAAAGACAAAGCTTGAAAGTACAGTTGATAAAATTTTTGAAGCGCATTTTTAATGCTTGAAATAAGTTTGAGGAGGTGTTAAAAAATATCTCGGGCAGTAACATTAATAAACCAGAGATATTTCCAACACCTCTAACAAGCTCATTTCCACGTTTTGCATTTTAAATAAATAAATAAAAGCTTTGCATAGTGGTACATGGAAACAAAAAGCAATTTAAATTTTTTCACTACTGTTACGTTTGACTGTTTTTTTTTTTTTTTTTGAAATACAAATTGACATAATTTCTTGTCATTCAAAATCCATTTCTTCCTTCTCGACAATCTTCCATTTTAACCTTATAAGCTTTTTTTCTTAATGAATTGAGCCTTATTTGGCCTTCAATGTTAATTATATTTCACTCCTCGAAAATGAAGTTCACTCCTCTAAAAAAATAAAGAAATATTTTCGCGGCTTGGAAAAAAACTCAAACTATATTTATGTTAGAAGCATCGTGATAAGAATATATAACGAGAAGTAAGTTGGTAAAAGGATACATTTTACTGAATTTTCTAAATTTACTTATTTTTCTCGTGGAAGGACGTATTTGCCGCTACCCCTCACTCTTTTTGAACACGGTATTGAATTGATTAGATTACAAAGTATCACGAAATTTCGAAAATCGCAGCATGAGACCGTGCATAAATGATATCACATTTTTCAGTATTAGCCCCCCTCTCCCTCCTTCGTAGCCAAGTGCCAACCCTTCACTATACCCCCTACCTTCCTCTGTCACATTTCACACTATATTTCGGAAATTCATGCATTTCAGAAACAAAGGACTACACTATCGATGTATTCCCCTTAGAAATATATCTTGGAAGGGAGCAAATTCTCAGTTCACCGGACGCAATTCTGAATGATGATTACGAAAATAATGAAATACGAACATGCATATATACAATACCCACATTACACATTTGATGATATGCAACATTGTTTCACATAATTTTGGATATCATTAAAATACCCATTTTTGTTGTCGGCGTTACGATTCTAATTGAAACTGATATATACCTAAGCGAGAAATGTAAGAGCTGCTGCACTTTTTTTGGTAGAAATTAAGCCCTATATATAATACACATTGCATATGCTATGTTTTGCGATTTCTAGAGCCATTACAAGACTACAGGAATTAACGCAACATTTCACTCAGCCAATGACACAACTTTCTATTCAGCTGGTTGTCCTAGGAGTATTTTCACACCTTGGAAAAAAAACCCTAGCTACATATATGCATCTGACTATGATTTCAGATATTTTACTTGTCATTGCAGAATAATCCCCATGAAACTTGTATTGTTTGATACGTTTTCATATGTGCTGCAATGAAAAAAAATGTTTTTTAGCCTTGTGCCTAAGGTAACCATTAATTTTTTCCGTCAAAACGGGACACTTAAAAATTTTAGCCGCGTGTGTATGTCAAAAAAAAAAAGAAAAGAAAGAAAGAAAAAGAAAACAGAAGCGAGATTTTATGCAATTTTTTTAATGAAAAAAATTTGCTTGAGTCGATTTAATAATGATTTTAAACAAGAATGAAAATTTTGGCAGCATTTCATACAATTTTACTTATAAAATGAACATTGCTTTAGGAACCGTGATTTGCAACTGTGCTTTTTCGCTAGCCCACAAATTAGTCATAAGCGAAAATATCCTTTCTCTGAGTGCATTAAGCCAAATATATATTAATTATGCATGATTTAATATATTGGTGCGAAAATGCTCAAACAGCTCCACCCAGTTGACTTGAGTTGAAGCATTTAGTGTTCCGTTTTGCCACTTCAGAACATGGGACATTTCAGCATGTACGGGAGACTAGGGAGCATATTACCTGAAAACAGGGCGTATAGTCACTTTACCTATGCCTCATTTTCCTGTTTTAAGACTTTTTTTTAAAAAATATGACAGTTACGTATGGTTTCCTGGTTACAAGAAGACAACGATCACTTTACCTACCCTTCCCATCCCTCATTCGAGAAATTAGATGCATTGAAAACCAGGTTAATTAATACTACCAAAATATATTACAGTAAAACCTGTGAAATTTACCACCCTTGTAAGTTGACCGCCTTTTTCAAGCACGAAATAAGCCCTATAACATATAAATCAACCTCTGTAAGTTGACCACTTGTTTACGTTGACCACTAAAGTAGTGCACCGCAGGTGGTCAACTTACACAGGTTTTACTGTATTTCACTTTCTATATCTGTATTTATGCCTATTTGCAAATCTATATCACAATCGTTAGTCTTATTGGATTGCATATTTCATTGAATGTTCTTTTTGTAGAAAAGTGTGTAAAATGTGGGAAAATTCAGTTTTAAGTTCTTGAAATGTTGTCATTCTCCAGTATTGGCTAAGAAATTTACCGTGCTTAACCTTGAAGCGACTCGTATTTAGCTATGTCAGGAACTTTTTTTCTTAAATTAAAAATCATTGAATTGTTCATTGCCAACATAAAATGGGATTCTAGCGGTTAATCATATAGATTGGCAAACAGGTTTAAATACAATGTATAAAGTGATCTTTTTGGAGAGATTTTGGAGTCGGCTGGGGGAGGGGTCGGTAAAGTGATCGTTTACTTCTAAAAGAAACGAGTGAATTCTTATGTCAACTTTTATTTCCACATAATACAGTTAGAAGATTTTTTTTCTCTCTTTTAATATTAAATGTATTTGCGATTTTCAAGGCAACGTTCGATTCTCTTTTTCTTTTTCCATTTCTACTCATTTAATTTTTTGTATCAACTCAAACATTAAATTTGTACGAAATGTCGAAAGTTCAGTGTTGTTGAAAAATAAGTCAAAACAAAACAAACAGGAGAGCCAGTTCCCATGTCAAATTTGCTCGTCGCTTCGCCTTTGTTCATTCTGTTTAAGAAATCATTACCATTTTGGAATTCTTCCTCCTGTATTACATTCAAAATAAAGCAATGAGAGTTGAAAAAACTGCAATAATTTTGGTATAAACAATAAACATGTTTTTTTTAACCTATCTCTTTGAGAAATAAGTACACTACTTTATAAGAACTATGAATGAATACAAAGTAACATAGTAAAAAGTTTCAGAAAACAAGAAATTTATCATTTTTCTATAAGTTTAAGTTTCACTTTCTCTAACCACTGTACTGTAACCAACTCTTGGTAACCTGGTAGTCCGTCGTTTAACAGAACTGTTGCCAAAAAAAAAAACATGTGTTTGAAACGGGTGAAATTTTGTCGTTTGACAGACCCTTTTACTGACAGCTGGGTTTGTTGTGCCAAACCACAGAAAATGTTTCCGCACTTTCGTAAATTAAATGGTCATAACACACAAAATTACAAAAAAAAAAAAAAAAAGTACGGACTCGTATTTTCTATAAATATGTCATGTAGGGGAATGTGGTGTAAAATGGTTAAGATTACTTACTTTTTTCAATATGAAAAAATTGGAACTTTGTTCTAAAATTTACGGTTTATAACGAAAGAACGATCTAGTTTAATAAAACTTGCACTGAAACATTATTTTTTTATTTATGGTACCCACAAAAAAGGAGCAAAATTTTCGCATTTTTCCATGGGGCAAAGTGAAAAATGAAATTTTTTTCGAATGAAGTATTGTTTATTTGATTATTAAAGATATTTTTGATCAAATGAATGATTAAAAAAAAAAGAATGAATAAATAGAAGAAAAGGAAAATATAAACAAAAAAAATAATTAATATACGAGAAAAAACTAATGAGCGAACAAAATAGTGAATGAATAAGAAAATAAGTGAATGAATAAATAAGGGAATTATTGAATGAAATAATGCAGATGAGAGAAATGAGTAATTTATAAACATGCAAGTGATTTGATAAAATATTGAATAAGTAAACGAAACTCCTTCAGACTAACGAAACTTTTCAGAGGTAATTTTATCTTGACTGGACTAGACTACATGTGTTACTACATAGTTAAAACTTTATTATAGGTGGCGCTAGAAGTGGAGTAAATATTTGACCATTTCACTTTGCCCACATTCCCCTACTATATTATATACGAATTTTAAAAGTTTTTGAAAAAGAAATCATAAGAATATGGCAAACGTTCACTCATGTCATGAGACATAATTCTCACATACCTTTCTAATCTCAACGTATGTAACGCTGAATTATTAATTTGTAGCAATTTGTATATGCAAAACAGCATTCTGTAATGATATTTACCGTTTAAAGAACTTGTTGCTGCATTAAACGATTCTTAAATTTTATTTATGTATTTTATTTATTCATTTTTGTTTTGTTTTTTTCAAATATGAGATAGGGTCAGGTGGAGTGAAATGGGGCGGATTTTGTCTATTTTTTAAAATGATGCCATTTGCAAACCCATAAACTCTTTTTTGTACTTTTTTCAAAATTTCTTCTTTATATCTGATTCTTCCCCTTTAATTTAAGCTGCTTCTCATTGAAATTTGTTGTCATTGACAATCTGAAAATTGCAATTAAAGTATCTGACCCATTCCACCCCACGGTGGGGTGAAATGGGTCATTGCAATAGAAACATACAATAACTAAGAAATTATTACCAAAACACGTACAATAGCTGAGAGAAATTGTTTCCAAAGAACCATTTATTTATTTTAACATATTCAACACCAAAATATTTTGAACTAAAACTCAAAAGTATAATGTCCGCAACAATCGAATTCTGCTCATTCAATGTCTTCAGAATTTGGCATCTAGAAACAATGTATCTTCCTACCCAGGAAAGATGTAGTATTTGCCTGAGTTGGCTTTTTGTAGAAAATTTATACTGTTGTAATCTTGGTCATTAACTTTATGTCAAGTGATCAAAAAATACTTTTGATGATTTCTTGCCCGTGTATTAGACAAGAACCCATTTCCCAGGTGTTAGTTCTTGCATAAGTAACTCAGACATTTCTTCATCCAAGAGTTGGGTTTCATTCGGTTGCTGCTTTTTAGAAGATGTCCAGGCTCTTGCTTTCGTGAGCAATTCTTGCTTTCTCTTACATAAGTGGCATGCCGATCTTTTTTCAAAATTCCTGGCTCACTCTATGCCAAAAGTGCCACAATTGCATTTTTCAGAAATAGTCTTTATAAATACCTTAGCAACAATGATTGTATCTTTCTATCAAATGGGGAATCGCACTTTGTAGAGTTGAAGCAATACATTTTTCTTCTTCACTTAGCGTTGTACCTCTAACCAACCTTTTCGACTTTGTGCGCCGGAGACCCATCTCCTCGATGTTTCTCTTGGCATATTATATTTCCTTGCAGCTGCAGGAATTGCTAAATCACCTTCAACTTAAAATTAGTGCAGCCTCTAAATCATAGTCTGAATTTTTCTTTTCCCTTTTTCTTACATACACCCCAGGCATTTTCACTGAATAAATAAAAAATTTGGATTAGGAAAGAGTAGGTAGGTTGTAAATATGGATGGCAAGTTTAGCTTTTGAATTCTACACATTAATAATACATACTTTATTTTTGTTACATATAAAAATCTTCTAAATTTCTGTTTAAGACCTATTTATGGATTTGAAAGTCAATTTACTCTCATTATGAATTAAAATTCGCTAAGCCTAACTATGCCCCATTTCACCCCACCACATGAAAATAGCAACAAAAAAAGAAAGAATTGATACTTTTTCTACCTGTTTTTTGCAAATTGTAGATGAAAGTCTGTTCTAACTGATAACACTTGAGAATTTCAATTGAAAAAAAATGTAAAGCAAGATTTTAAGAAGTTTGTCAGGCTTTCTAAAAATTCACATGTGACTTGAGAAACAAAATGTCAGTGTAGTGCTCCCAGCAATTTACACAGAATTTTTTTAAAAATCAGAATTGTAGCCAAAAATCCCCTCATAACTTGTGTAAAGTTTGAAAAAAATTCAGCCAGACCAAAAAATTTTATTAATAAAAATACACAGCATGACCCATTTCACCCCACCTGACCCTACCTACCTTTATCCTAAGTCTGTATTATTTTGCATATCACCCGTGCATTAGTTTTCATATTCAGTTTTTAAAAAATTAAAAACGGCGGGTAGCTTTGTTATTTGCTGAAATGTTTCACTACTTTTATTGGATACGGGAAGATTGTACGATTACTCAACTCATTAGTGCTATACGTATTTCAAGGGGGGTTATTAGGGAAGTTAACCCGCCGGAGCCCTTGTTTTTAAGCCCACTGCCAATACTAGCATGGTAATATCTTTACCTGAGAGGTAGACGCACTATGTCACAGAAATAAGTTTCCAGGACTTATGTTCGATATCATTTTTCCTCAAAATCAACATCTGAAATGTGCCGGAAATGCTGTTCCCCATTGTCTATCTTGTTTACTATTAGGAATTGGATTCAGGGTTTTATACTTCCTAAGAGAGGATAAAAAGATAAGTAATTTAGTGATGAGACTGCTTTTTTTAACAAAAGGTGATAGTGTCTTGTACTTCCCAGGTATAGATATATGAGGCATTGAGAATAAGTCAAGTGGATCAAGTTCATGAATGACTTACCCACTTCAACTCTGAACGCTTCATTTAATTTTTAAGGCGCTTTGAGATCTTATATAAGGCCCTCAGAGGACTTCAGATCCACTTTAAATCTGAACGGCTCGTATGTATGCATGTGAAAACTGTCCCACAGGAGAAAATTTTGGCTTATGCCCCCCCCCCCCCTCAACAAAAAATAAATAAATGAATAAATGTACCTGCTCTAGTGAACGGGCGCAGATGGGAGTTTGAACGGGGGTTATGACCTCTTTCCCTAAACCGTCTATAATATAATCCATCTACAATAGGTTCAAATACTTTCTGAATAAAATGTAAACGATTGCAGTAATCTTTTCAATTAATTAATCTTATGTGTGTGTGCTCTTTGTACTAATCCACAGTTGTCAAATTTGGCAGAGAGGTCCTTGAATGTTCAGGAATTCACATAGGGGGGGAATTCACAATCAAAATGGGTTCAGTAATAACAATGACTGAATTTTTTAAATTAAAAAACATCTAAAGAGGTTCAAATTTTGAGACATAAAATTGCTCTTTTATACACTTTGACAGGAAATTTTAGTATTCCCCCCCCCCCTCTTATTTAAGCTTGATTGTTGAGCATGCGTTACTTGACGTAACTTTTATTTTAGAGACAGACCGTGCAACGCAGCTAGTTACTTCTAAAGTAAATATTTGAAAAACTTTCCTTTCATTGCTGATAAATTTAATTTAAAAATTTCAAAAGTTGAAAGTTTTTTACATTTATGCGAATTGGTGCTTTTTTTTCACACGCAAGTATATCAGAAATTCTTCGCTTCCAAAACCCTTGATTCTTCAGCATGACTCGCCTAAAATGGCAGTCTGTATACGCCCCTGCCATAACCTTTGCTTTAAATGTTTTTTCAGTCCTAGTATGGTAAAATATATAAACGTAAGAAATGTTTGAGAAACCCTCCCGCTTCCAGATGGTAATTCTGTCTGCGCTAGTAGTAAATATATATGTTTTTTCATGATGTCTCATTTAATTCTGAAGGTAAAATTCTAAGTTGATTAAGCAGGATTAAAATTTTTATGTGGACAGTTTTGTCTATTTACCCTTTCTACTTCTTTGATTCTTTCTGTAATCATTTTCGAGCATGAATCACAATATTCCATTGATACCAGGAATGATTTATTACCTTAAGTACCGTACGATTTTGCTCAAATTGTATCTTAACCAAAATTGACTAAAATCATAACTTTTTCTTTTGAGCAATCAAAGATTCCTCAGTGTTATCATTTCACCGCAAAAGGCATTCCGCTCCTTTGCAAAACAATACATTATTAATTTTTTTGAACTATCATGATTGCTTATATTTGATCGTAGTTGATGCCTTATCCATTCTTTTTAAGATTAACTGTCCTCCGCGCGATTGCGCCTCCTAGGCGATGTTGGGGGCAGCCTGCTCCGGCTCTATAAACAAAACCGAAATTTAGCAGCCAGCCTAGGGTAGTTCAAGAAAACTTTGTTTCAGCTAGAGTCCAAGACACCCCCTATTTTTCTATATTAACTAATAGTATTATGCTGTAAAAGTTGTAGCTTTTAACTCAAATTTTAAGAGGGTGCTCAATAACCCCTTAATTTAACATTAGCCGTAGCATACAAAATGCCAAAAATTTAGGAACATTTAATTTCTCCAGCTGTTTTTTAATAAATAATTATTTTATTGCAATGTATATGCATATTACTAGAGTATATTATGATATGTAGCATTGTTTTTTCAGTTCAATGTACTTTTTTAACCTTCCTCCCCTTACGTTTGAATTTTGGGAGGGGGTTGAGCACCCTCTTTCAGTTGAAACAGGAAGCTAAACTTCTTCCAGTATATTACTATCCACAGGTATAAAAATATTGAGGGGTATCCTGTTATCTGGGAGAAACTTTTTTTACATGTATTTTTGAACCTCCCTAGATCAGCCCCTGGCATTAATTTGTATTTTGACATCTTGAATTCAAATTATGTTTTTCGCAATTATGATTGTTATAGGAGCCATTTGTAGATACGAAATACCCACCGAGCAGGGTCCCACCGCAATTCGTGATTACGAAAAACATAATTTGAATTCGAGATGTAAAATTTCAAATTGATGCCGGGGGCTGGATGCTAGATGTTGTGTGCTGGATACTCCCCCCCTCCCCGTTTTTTTTGTTCGTTATCTCCTTCTGAACCGCCGGGAGTGAAAAGAGTCAGATAACAAAAATGTTCCAAATGAACCCATTTTGCCCGAATCACATTTTTGTGCGGTTTAACTAAAGGAGATATTTTTAAAAACACTACATGAACGCTTTTTCACAAACTTGGTGATAAAAACATAATCGCACAGTTAAAAAGTTTGAGAATCAGAAGAGTGGATAGCGGATGTTTTTGCTTCAGATGGAATTTGTTCAAGGCTAAGCATATTATAACTGGAGTTAAAACTTCTACGCACTGAATCTGAGGCTATGTCGCTAGCGCAAATTCTATTTCTTCACGTTTATTAGCTGCCATATCATTTTCGCAGACTATCGAAAAAGGTAATAAGCAGTAAGTTATACCAGTCCTAAGCCAGGGCTAAGGCAGAACCGTTTGTTGCCCGATCGAAAAAGGTGCTTAGTTTTTATGCAACGTACATTTATTGCAACGTAGCAATTATTCGAGTTTTATCTTTCCCTTTTCCCTCAAAGATGACAAAAGTCTAATAATTGTTTTTAGCGCATGATCTGAAGATTTTTCCATCAATCATCAGATTTGATATTTGATGATTCTCTGTCTGTATGCCCTTTCGATTCTTTCTGTTTTTTGCTGCTTAGTGTTTTCTTCTGCAGTTATATTTAGATAAAGGCACTATTTTATTTTTAATTTATTTCAGATTATCACTGTTGTAATTATAATAATTAGGAATTTTAGAGGGGCTGCTGACGTTAAGATTCATTTTCCTTGCGGGAAACCGGTCCTTACAGAAAACAACATTCCGGGAGAACGGTAAGACTTAAAAATATGAAACTTAGTATTTAAGTGTAGTTTCTACCGACGTTGATGCACATAGTCACCCGATTTGTTGTTAAATTAATTAGAAATAAGGTAATTTATGTGATTTTTGCACTTTTTTATCCTACAGACGTCGAACTAACTGTTCTGTTAAGCAGTTACCGCCCTTAAGCCTCAGCTAAGACGGTAACATGCAATCTACCGGCAGCCCGGTTATCACTTCCAGAGACTGCAGTTTCGTCCTTGTTTTGGACTCATCAGTCTGGGGTAGTGAATAACCGAGCTGGAGGCCAATGTAGCCTCGTTTAAGCTGAGAGTTCCAACTAGGGTTTCCAATCCCACGCCGAATACTTCCCCCGCAGGATTTCGGGATTGTAAGGAGGAAATCCCGCGGGATTGACTAGATTCATCTAAAAATTTAAGTTTTTAGGTCAAATGGAAAAAACTGTGCTTTTTAGGAAGGACTGCTATTATTACTTGAATTAATAGTCTTCTTGAATTCCGTGCAGCAATTGTAAAGTAGTACAACAAAGGCAGATCCTAATTAGCAATTATCGTTTGGTAAGCAAAAGTGTGCCGCTCATATGGGATGGTAAATGATTTTTGCTCTAAATAATGCTCCTGATAAAAACACGTGCTGTGAGTCCACTGCAATTGATTTTACTAAAATTAAATAATTGTGAATTTTAGAAAAAGATCCGCATTAACTTCATCGCTTTCTGAAATAGATATTTCTTTTCTTATGCTAGGTTTTTGCTCAAGAACTGCAAATTTCGGACAAAAACTATGTCTGGATATGTGTTTTGCTGTATCCCATTTAACTTGCAATTGATAATACCTTTGTATCTTCATTAACGTTGTTCACTGTATCAGTGAATTTGATTCATTACAGCAAGGGGTGATAACTGGTTGATTTCACTAAGTCGCAATCCCACAAAAAGTGTTTGGATAATTTCGCTAATTTTACATCTCACTTTAAATAGGAATTCAAAAACATGAGCAGCTTAACTTATTGCACTGTCATGCGAGTCATCCTGCGTTTCATACAAGTTTCTGTCTCCCCTTTTCAAGTCGTGCCGAACTCATGTCAGATTTTTCGTTTTTTTCTTTGGAGTGCACGTTTTGTAACTTTAAGGTTTTGAGTGCATTACTGAAGTTTACGGAAGTGCTCCAACACTGCATTCAGGCTACTGTAGCTGGGTTTGAAGTATATAATACACTTTATCTATATTTGCTAATACATAATCTACTGAATTTTAAATTTTAGTGGTGGTTTTCGGAATTGCTTATAAGTTTTACGCATTTTCTCAATTGCTGAACGTATGAAAACTGATGCCTCAAATGATAATACCAAAGCGTTCTCAGAAAAATATACTCTGTTTATTGTTTTCTTAAATGGTAAATCCATCTTAGGTTATATGTGACAGTTTTTCTTGCCTTTCTTGTAGATATTCGAGGAAGAAGATTCAAACTTCAGATGCTGTTGAAAATTGTCGTTTTATGAGCGGCAAATGCTAGAAAACGCTTGAATAGAAAAAGAAAATGCGGGATTGAGAGCAAAGTCCCGCGGGATCAATCCCGCTAAATATCCTGCGGAATTCGGGGTTGGAAACCCTAGTTGCCAACAAACTGGCAGCTAAACTAAATTTCACTCAGCAGCGAAAGTCCGCAGCAATGGTGCAGTTTAACTCGTGAATTGTAGGTAAAGCTTGGGTATTACCGCTCTTAAACGAGGGCTAAAAGACAGAACTACATACAATGTACCGACAGTCTGGTTATCACAATCAGAAAGTGCAGTTTTGTCCTTACTTGGATATTAAACAGAAAGTTACCTTAAGTCAAGGCTAGAAGGTAGAACTACACTGGTGGACAACTGCTGAGGACGGATTCCAATGGGCTGTGTAGCGTGTAAAAAAGTTAGTGTAATTCGATGCCAAATGAAATAAACTAATGCTAGAACTCTAGAACATTGCAATGACGATAATTTATTGTGCTCTGAAATCCAGAAGGCGTTTAAAAGTGTTCAAAAGACGAAACAGTCATTTTAGGCTGAATTCGTAAAAGTGAATAAATGTAATTTCCGCCCCCAGGCGTTCCGGCGTAAGATGTCAATAAGGGATATGGCTACCATGGAGTGCGATGCAAGCTTACACACGTCATATGATGCTTTACACAACATTATCCCGCAGCTGTTGGGGTACTTTATCTCATTCTTCTGGCAGTCACGGATAAGGGTGTCTTTGCTTATCGGAGGGCGTTGTCGACCAGCTCCCAGTTTGGGATGTTTTGGGGATGCAGTTTGGGATGCTCCCCAAAGCATCCCAAACATTTTCAATATGATTCAGATCTATAGAACGTGCTGGCCATCCAATGAGTTGAATATTTTGAGTGAGCTATACACTCCTGGACGGCGATTATTAATGACATGTTACGTTGCCAACCATAAAAACGAATTTATCACCCACAGCACCACCAAACATGTAAACATGAGCCAGTAGAACAACATTAATGTATCACTAGTCGTCATAGTCTTGTTTGGAAGCGCACGAGCGACGTACTGCCATTGATCATAATCCTACCCATACCATGACACAACCTGTAGGATACTAGTCCTTTTCTATTATGTCTGTCGACTTGTATGCTGTACCACTCTCATGCCAGGTTAGTTGTCGTCCACAATTAGACGACAGACTGAAACTAATTTCATCTGAGAATAGTACACAATCCCAGTCGACATCTGTCCAATTGCGATGCTGAAGACATCATAACAAACGAGCAAAACACTGACTTGTACGCAATGGAAAGTACAAAACAAGATAACGGGCGTATAGTCTTACTGCATTCAAACGTCTGGCTACAGTTTTTCGGGATATTTGCTTGCTAGTTGCAGCAGGGAACTGCTTTGCTACCTCAGCAGCTGTGATGCGCTGGTTCCTTTTCGTTGTTAGCACTAAGTAACAATCTTCTGCTGATGTCGTATTGCATACACGACCTTCCTCGTGACATTTGCTGCACATTCCATTTGTTTGAATTGATTTCTAAACTCTCGAAACAACCCTGTGGCTGACGTCAAACTTCCTGGCAGCATCTAAACTTTTCTATCCTTCTTCGATGTTGCCAACCACACGGCCACCCATAAAACCATCTAAGGGATGTCGGGAAGACATACCGAAAAATGCAAGTTCGTCAATTGATTCTTTCCCGTCAAAGCTTTGATTTTGAACAACAATGGTCATCACGCGCGCAATCCTTTATATAACTTATCACCGCTATCACGTGACCAGCAACGTCGTGAGTCTAAAATTTGCATAGTCACAACACGTCTTACTGTATCCCGAACTTATGCTTATTCCATATTTCCTTGCCTTCCATTTTGTGGTTATTAACGCTGCTATTGCCATCCGTCCTTAGCAATTGTCCACCAGTGTATATGCAGTTTGCCCATAGGCTGGTTATCACATCCAGAGACTGAAGTACAAGGATGAAACTGCAGTCTCTGGATGTGATAACCGAGCTGTCGGTATATTGCATGTTCTGTTCTTTTTTGTGTACTCTAAACAGAGAAACTGAATTATATATATATATATATGCATGCATACAGAGACCGACAAAACTGTAAACTCTTAGGCGCCAGGAAAATTATTCATTCTTATAAAATTGTTTATAATGTTTCTTTTTGTATTATCTTTTCTTTTATACTCATATTTGTCGTACCCACAGTGTTTCTCTTCCTCCCCCAAACATCCCAACATATCATAAACTTGGAACTTCTGTGCATTTTTTTCGTCATGTTTTCCAGTTTTTGACTAAGAAAATAAGTTTATTAAAAACGTTTTGTACTTGCATTCATCATTGAAAGTTTCGTGACCGGTTTTCATGTTGGGGAATAATAATTCCAAACGCTGACAACTCAAACCATGTCTTTCAGCGAAATGTATTCAACCGCAAAAAAGATAAATTCAAAAAAAAAAAAAAAAAAAAGGAATGGTAATAAAGATAAAACAGCATTCATACCTATGCTATGTATCAATGATTGAAGTTTTCTAATTCGAGTTGTATTTCAAAATTTTCGATTTTTCTTTTGAACTTTTTGCTTATTACTTCAATTTCATTTCTCGCTTTTAGCAACTGTCAGTAATAACTTTTATGCTTAATTCTGTACTGTTATAATTCCTTATCTGATTTTTAGCAATTCAATATTTCTTGTTAATTGATCAGCTATTTTATAATGTTGTAATACATTTTCGTTTGGCGCTGTGCCATTGTAACTCCTGTCCAACCGACCATTAAGCAAATTTCGTCGGTGAATCAGACTCATTACAAGATTTTTTTTTAAGTTATGCGTGTAAAACGATGACAATTATTTTGAAAGGATTTCTTGATTGTTTAGTTTTCTTATCTCTGGTACGTGTGGTCTAATTCCCTATGGTTCAATTGGACCAAACTCGTGGACTATCAACTACTGAACAGGTAAAATGTGCAACGATTTTGCGCTAACTGAATGAATGAATGAATGATAGCAACTATAAAGTAAGCATGTGCTTGACATACATCTCGACTACATAGATCGACGGTTCATTCAAAAGAAGTGTTGAAAGATTTTCAACTTAATATAAAATTGCATTAAAATTTGTTTAGTTTTGTTTTATGTATTGGGTTCGTTCTGTAACATTTTTGAACGAAATGAAAATAAAGTATTTAAGAACTACAGTCGACTCCCGCTACAACGCGATTCGACTTACGCAAAATGGCTAAAACGCGAATTTTTCGAATTTATAGCTAACGCGAATTCTTCGTCCACAACACGAATTATTTTAGAAGAAAGTATCAGCTTTGTTATTGGTTGCTAAATACGGATTTCGTGAAATTATTACATACGTATTCCGCATCTCTGATAGCGGAAGTTCCCACACCAAACTAGTCTACACATCGCACTTGCGGAACTTGTTATTCTTTGTGTCACAAAAAACACTCTAAACTGTTAAAACTACAGGTTGCATTCGGCACCTTTCAGGAGTTAAAGCGTTTGTTCGCCAGCGGCACCCAATACGGAGCCGAAATAGCACCTTTAACTAGGATGAAAAACAGGCACCTTTTAAAAAATAGGCAGCTGGAGTGAAAAGAAGGAACCTTCGGAGAGAGTAGTGGCACCCTCACTGTAGATTCTCCTCCCCCCCCTCCCTCGTATTGTGTGCGTTTTTGAATACAGTTGTGTACATTTTTTTTAATAGTTTTATTTTGATTCATGATCTTCTACGTTTTGGACATCGAATTCAGTACTGAAAATGATTAAAACTTGTAATTACAGCATTTGATCATATTTCAGAGTTTTCAACATAGTTAAGAAGTGCTCATTGCTTTAATTCATCTGATCGTGCTCTAACTCAGTGTTTCTCAACCTCTTTTGACCCACGGGCTGGTAAAAGCAAATGAAAAACTTTTGCGGACCAGTGAAGTCTTTATCCTTTTCTTAAAAATTCATAATATAAATAATAATATGGGGAAGTTAAAAACTAGTGAAAAATTCTGCGTACTGATGAGTTTTTTTTTTTTACAAAGTAATATTAAAAATAAATAAAACAATAAATATTTACCACTTTACTGGGTATCAAAGAGCTGTTACAAATATATTATAGTTTAAAGACGAGTAATTATTTAAATTATGTGAGAAATTATACATTCACTTCAACATGACCCGTACCGAAAATGAAGTGTAGAGGTACTTATGAATTATTTATATGAAGAGTCAAAAATATTCTGGGATATTACAGTTACGGAAAAACAAAATTGTTTCTTAAACGTTAATCAAGAGTTATAAAATAAAATGCGCATGAAGTTTTTCGAAAGTTTAAAAACCAAAAGAAATTTCTAACGCTATCGAGACATTAACCGCTAACAGGAAATGATTCAAACACTTGAATGAAAAAGCAAAAAAAAAAAAAAAAAAAGCTAAACTGAGAGATTTTTTTTCTACTAGCTATTCTGTTATAATCTACGAAGTTCAAGAATCATTTTTATTAAGGTTCTCACTTGTTGATTATTGATAATCTTATTGCTGGTTATTTTGATGATTAAATGTTGCTTATCGAGTACTCAAGAAAATAATGATAGATATTTTTAGTAGCGTTTCGAATGATGGAAATTTCACGACAGTAACGGTAAACTGAAAGTAAACGACTGTAACTGAAAAGCAATAAATGTACTCTTAAACACTTTTAACTATGTTTGAAAGCCCTAAAAACTACCAAGTGATCAAAAGCTGTACTTACTCGTTATTATCGAGATCAATCCGTAAAAAGTTGTGTTTTAATCTAATAGTGTACTTCATTCAATGTGAAAGTCACATAGATGTATCCTATCATTTGTCCGCCTTATTGAATTGGTTGAATGTATGTCTGAGGCCACAGCGCATGTGCAACGTGTCATTCTGCGATTGCCTGCTGTTTTGGCTCCCCTGCTCTATTTCCTGGCCAGCATGGCACCCTTGGGCACTGTGCTTTCACCTTAGAGGGAATATATTTACTCGTCTGGAACCCCTGGTTATATTAGTGTACATACAATTAAAAAGTCAAAACAAAAACATATCCGTAAAAGTTCAGAACCTAGTTTCAATATTGAAGCTTGCAGAGTAATGTTTAAGTAAATATTATGAAAATGAAAGTTGCTCTTGTGTTGTGGTTTAAAGATATTAGGAAGATGGGCTGTTGCCATAAATGGAAACGTTTTGAAGAAAAGGCAAAGCAACCGTATTTTAAAATGTATTAGATATCAATCTCATCATGGAGCATAAATCTTCATTTTTTATTCGTTAATATTACTAATCCATTGTATAGTACTGTTGTAGTTTATTACATTTTATTATTATTACACACTGTGCGAACCGTGTTTTATTTAAGCCTTAGATTATTCATTTTGTGCACCTTATAGTATTTTATGTTGAATAAAATAGTTTTTTTTTAATTTTTCAAATACAGTAAAAGTTTAGTTCTTTAAGTAAACTGTAATTTACCGTTGAGGAATGCTTTAAAGCAGTTTGAGGGGTAAAAATAAGTGTCTAAAGGAATTTGGTATGCTTCTAAAAAAATTTATACCTACATTTTTCCACAACGCGCAATTTCGACTTACGCGAGTAGTCTTGGAACACATCCCTCGTGTAAGTGGGGACTCGACTGTACATAATATAACGCTTGATGAAGTGTTAAAATAACCACTTGTTTTTTTTTTTGGGGGGGGGGGGGGGGGCAAGCGTGAACAAAATTTGGTCGATAAAAAAATTCTGTCTCCCGCATTACGATGAAGGAAGGTATCCAGATTTTATCTGAGTAAAATACGGTAGCCCTACTTAATTGTGAATCGCGGGCATTTCAAATGGTCGTATGGGATTGAGTGGGTTGTATTACTATGAGCGCATGACCCATTGGTATTTCTTATAGATGCACTGACAATTTCTATCTTAATTCCCTCCCAGTTGATGGCAGCAAAATCTTGATTGAAATTGCAGTGCAATTGTTGATAAATACTTCAATGCCAACTAGGACACATGGGTCTGCTTGTTATTATTTCATAATAGATAGGATTAGTGAGAATGCGCCTCTTACTAAAGCTTGACCACGTAGAGATGGTGGATGACCTTGAATCGAAAGCATCATTTTGTATCATTTGTAATAGGTAGAATCAGCCAGAAAGTTCCAAGTAGTAAGACGTTCTCGCTGATTCTATCTATTACAAAATAATAACAATCAACCTATTACAAGTGATACAAATGAGTTTTTTGCTTCACGGTTACCCGCCATTTCTCCGTGGTCTAGCTTTACTCAGCGCTTTCTTGCTGATTCAATCTATTACAATTTTTACAAATGAGGCAGTGAGAAGCAAAGGGATGTAAGTGGCAAAATTAAAAATTTGGAGATAACCAGTACACGTGGTAGGTGAACCTCTCTATCTTGGGGCAAGGTGATGGTACTAGTAGCCCTGGTAGTTGCTGCTATTCAGCATGATTTAGAAAAGAAATTCAATGAAAGCCTACCTAGGATGTTATACTTAAACCCGTTTTACTCGAAACTTGAAAATGTCCACTTAAATCCTTTTGCTTCTCACTGCTTCAAATGACGTTTCCGCTTCAAGGTCATCCGCCATCTTACCGTGGTTTAGCTTTAATGGGGCCTCGCTTTAATATGCCTTAGAGGGACACACGTGTCCCTCTAAGGCAGCGGATCTCAACCTTTTCACTACTGAGGACTAGTACCTTTCCTAAAATCCTAAAGGACTTTTGGTACCCGAATCCTTAGCGGACCACACACCATAGAAATATTATTTTCACAACAATTAGGTGAACTGAGATGAATCCGAAAGTTATCTTTAGTAAATTTCATTACAACTATAAAATGACATAGATTAAATTTCACTAGCTGTGTGCGGACCACATGAAAATTCCTCGCAGACCATTCCTGTTTTTTTTTACCACAGGTTGAGAACCATTGCCTGAGACGCATATCGTACGTACCCCAGCAAGGAACGTGGCCTAACTCAAAACTTAGGAAAACCGTACTAACTACCGATATAAAAGCTAAATTCAATGTTCTTTCTTGCTACAAAACTCGCATTAAGTTAACTTGCATAAATGATGCATCGTGGCGTAAAAACGATGTAGTAAATTGTGACACATCATTAAAATTTAATAATTTAAGCAGAAAAATGTTCAAACTTTAAGTATAGGCGTTGTTGCTTTAGACAACAAAAACTAACCAGTAAACATCACAATCTAATTTTTTGCGCTTAGTGTAATATTAGAGGAGACTAAATCTCTTAAAACTACTATTTCGTAAAACCTCGGATTTTCTCAAATGCTTTCTTTTATTATTTTTTCAAAACTAGTTTTGAGTAGGAGTTGAGTTTCCTTTGTCGGGGTGCGATATGACATACTCATCCTAATCAGTATGAATTGAATTATCTCCGATTGGTGACATTTATACTCTTGTTGGTGAAAAATGTAATCGTCGATTTATTTTCAGAATATTACGGATACTTTTATTGTAGTTAGTACACTAAAGTGCTTATATTTTCTCAGAAAAAACATTGTTGTTTAGAGAGTTAGTTGAAGAGCTTGTCTCCAAAAGGCGTTAAGTCAATTTTTTCAAAAATTAATTTTCCGGTGGAAAAGATTGCACCATATGTCTAAAAATGTAATTAATAAGTAGATGTTAAAAACCAATTGTTATCGTATTGAAATCAAATTGCAAAATTCGTTTTATCCAAAAAAATTAAGCCACAACCAAGTTTTGTACCAAAAGGGATCAAGTCAAGTTAGAACCAATTGCCTTGATCACGTGGTTTGTCTCACACGAAGCACGCGGAAAAAAATTACTGAAATTAACTTAAAAGCATGAAACAAGAAGAAAAATCAATTTTTGAAACTAACTAAAGTTTTGGGGAATTAATAAACTGCACGAACGTTTTTATTTGCATAAACAAACTTGCAACGATACACCTAGCGCTAACGTAAGAGAAAATGATGATATCGATGAAAAAATAAGATTTGTGAGTGAAAATTTGTATAAACTACTTTTAGAAAATATGTATGTAAAATGTAAGCTGTATTTACATGGAAAAGAGATACTAGATTACTCGCAAATGAAAGTAAGTCATTTCATTTTGTTATTTGCTTGAGCCAAAAGGGCGCAAGTCATCGAGTTTTGTTCCAAAAAAGGTTAGGTATTTTTTTCCTTTTTACTTCCTTTTACAAAATAGGAAGTATTGTATTCGCGAAAAAATTTTCACTCAAAAATCAGCCTTAATTTCTATTTTGCTCACCCCCGAATGAATTTTGGGTTTTTTCGACTCGACCACACGTGGATATATGCCTAGGAACGTACCCGAAATATCCATTTTGACGATCCCCAAGTTAATTACAACGAGTTTTCTCGTGACGTCTGTATGTGCGTATGTATGTGTGTATGTATCTCGCATAACTTAAAAACAGTATGTCCTAGGAAGTTTAAATTTGGCACATGGACTCCTAGTGGGGTCTAGTTGTGCACCTTCCCTTTTGGTTGCATTCGGATGTTCCTAAGGGAGTCTTTTGCCCCTTTTTTGGGGGAAATCATTGTTAATTTCGATGTAAACTCAAGTGGTGTTATAATTTGGCGGACATTCGGCGATAAATCGCCAGTCTTTTGGTCGCAAGTTTTATCGTCAACTTGGCGACAAATTTGGCGTTTTTTTTTTTTAAATCTGGTTTTGATTTGGCCACTGTTGGTGATATTTAGAGAGTAAACTATTAAATCACATTTAAATTGCCAATAATGGGAAAGTGACATTAAATTGGAGTAAAAGGAAGTCATGTGATGCACACACACATCAGCTCGTTTAGTTTAAAATTGGCAAAATGATTTTAACCAAGAATTTAGTAAAAAATGAAGGAAAATAAAACAACGCAATAAAGTATAAATTTGTAGGAAACTGCATACACATATTTCGAGGTTACAAGGAGCCGCCTTTTCAGTGACAAATTGAGCTGATTGATGAAAAGACATGCGATAAAATTTCTTTACATTCCTAAGCTCACATCTTTTGCATTGAAAAAAGGGTTCCTTGTAACCTCGAAACAGATACATGCAGTTTCCATTAAATGTGCCTTATAACGTTACGTTTCAAGTACAAATGTATTTATTCAATTCTCATATAATTTAGCGTTACTATCATATCTACAGATTACTGGGAAAAATTATCTTTTTCCTTAAATATAATTATTAATATTGTGTGACAATAACGCGTTTCTTTAAGAATGAAAAAAAATAATTTAACGCCGTTTGGACACAAGCTGTTCAGTTAATAACAATATTTGTGCGATATAATGGAAATTAAGTCTAAATGCAATAAACATTACCATGTCAATTATAGGATGACGTGAATTTAAGGAGGTCCATTTAATGAGATCTTGCACAGCTCTACGAACGACACCTTGACGTGTAATTCGAGTAGACGTGAAAAGGATGATGGATTAAACCACCGCGTTAAATTTCTCTTGGCCATGGATTAAACCTATTATTGATTACCTCCGCTGTTTTTGAAGGAATTTTTTAATGCTAGACGTCTTCATAGATGAGTTTTATAAAAGTTTGTGTTGATACTTTGTAGTTGGGTATAAATGTATGGCATGTTTCAAGAAAATTACTACCAAATTTTTATAGAATAGCTAGCACGGTTCACCTCGAAATAAAATTTGTGTTAAGTGAAGCATGTTTAACAATCAGGCTTAAATAAAAGAGAAAAAAAATAGCATAAAATTTCCCGTCAACGTGTAGAAAAGAAAATTTTATCACACGAGATTTAAATTTAGACCTGTTTGGATTTTTTTTATATTTCCAAAAATTCAGTCATCGTTATTAAAAGGCATAAGCATTCTGTTTTATGGATTTTCTGGTGAAACCACTTTATGGGGGTGAGTGACGAACCCCTAATTCCTGAGCATCAAAGACCATCTGTGCCAAAGTTCGAAAACATCCGACGTAAACTGCGGATTTGTATGAGGAACATAGTCACATACACACATGAGTTAAGATTTATACTATATAGATCTTTAGGGGATATTTGTTTTTGAACTGCTCAATATACGATCCGATTCAAGTTGGAAATATGTAACCCTGAGGGTATTTTTACACTGCAGAAGAAGTACACTTCTGCATTCAAACGTATTGTAATTTTTACATATATGGCGTTATATGTAAATGTATGTCACTTATGGTATTGATACCGTTGTATTTGTATGAATACATAATGAAGAAAAACATTGGAGATTTTTTTAGTCAAAGAGAAATTTTTTTTAACAATTCCCTTAGTCAGTGAAGTCACAGTCGGCTGATATCCGAAAAAGGATTCGTGTTTGTCTTTAAAACGCCCTCAATCTCGTGGTGAGAGCGTTCGTGGTTATCGTGGAGACAACTTACTTTCTAAACAAAGTGTAAGTTTACACCAAAGTAAGTGTAAGTTACTTTAGATATGCTAAAGCATTTCTAAAGTCTCTGAATATGTTTT
This sequence comes from Uloborus diversus, assembly GCF_026930045.1. Lineage (NCBI taxonomy): Eukaryota > Metazoa > Arthropoda > Arachnida > Araneae > Uloboridae > Uloborus > Uloborus diversus. Next base: position 27,801,171 of record NC_072733.1, on the reverse strand, counting down.
AACCAAACAATAACAAAATTTAATGTTATAATGGTTTACAAAGACCCATGTTCCTCACATCGCAGGGAGAACTTTGACTAGCTTATAACAAAAACCGTTTGCGCGAGCAATTTGAGCACATGACTTGCATGAAACTATCCAAACAGTGAGGAAATAGAGGAGTGAGGAGAGATTATAGAATACATTTTAAACGCGCGAATATACGTAAAATGCATACTTTCGCTGTCATTGGTGGCTATAGTCCCTGATGTTTGAGAGCGTTCACATGCAACGCAGTGATTTTGAATGTTGCTTTCTAGCGCAGCGCAGTCGTAGAGTTAACTCGCTTTAATTCAATCTCGTTGGTCACTTAGACTTAGTATTTCAATGAATCGTGTTAGCTCTCGCAATTGGGCTGCGTTATAGCCATCAATGGTTAACATCGCTGGTTCTAACGCAGCGCGAACTCATCATGCGAAAAGGGTCCTCAGAGATCCGCTTGTCTCTGGACAGCGCCAACGAGAGGCCATGTCAGCTTAGTCGAAAAACTAAGGGTTCGGCTCAAAAAAGCAGTATAAATTTTATAGGGAGAGGGAATCCGGCCAAGGCCGCAGAGAGTCAAGGCGGGCCCCTTGTGAGTTATGTCGCCGGGCCCCTCCCGACCCCCACTCCCCCCCAAAAAAAGGGGGAAAAGAAGAAAAAAGAGGGACTAGAAAGAAAAGGAAATGGTGAACAGAAGGAAAAAAAAGGGGGGGGGGAGAAAAAAGGGGAAAAAATTAAAACTGATTACACGAAAACAATTAACTCTATTTTAAGTGCCAGAAGAGTAAATATCAAAAGAGTAAATTTTATCTAATCTTTACGTTTTCTCTTATTCGGAGTCCCCTCCCCCCCCCTTTTTTTTGCGTCAATGTCGTCGCCCCCTCCCTCCACAAGGCTCGGGCCCCTAGTTTTTGACTAGGCTGACATGGTCTCTCGTCGGGCCTGGATCCGGCAATCCAATTGGCAAGAGACCCACCCACCTTGACTCTCGGCGGTCCTGTCTCTGGAGGGGGGAGTAAACTCTTCTCTTTTAGAAAGTGATATTTCTAAAGAACTTTTACATTTATAGAATACGACGGAAAGAATTTATGTTCAATTTTTACTCATTTAGTGTTTACAAAGTCTTTATTCTGTAAGTATACCTTCCAATGAGGACTTTATTTGCATGGGAGCTTACAGGAACTCGGCTCCAGCACTTATTTTCAAATTCAGACAACTTTTTACATATTGGACTGAATTCAGACTATTTATGCATGAAAATGAGATCTGATCCTAGGGCTCCAGCGCTTTTTTTGCCAGAAATTAAACCCTGCCTCCATTTTATCGTATGTCTCCGAATATTAATTATCACAGATAATAGTGAGTTCAGTGCACTCGCATTGTTACACGTTTATGAGATAACAACTGGGTAATAAGGGTTCCATTTTCGCCAGCAAAGAATTTGGGCTTACTAGTACTTCTCATTCTTCGTCATATCATTTTTTTTATCAACGTCAACAAAATGAATGGAATAAAATCCACTCAAGCGGAGCGTTATTTCTTATTACATCTTATGACGTGCTTGAAAGTTTTTGATTGTGCCACCTTCTGTCTTGCAATATCATTTTTTTTCTTGAGGGCTATCTTCAAACTGAGTTTTTAAATGACAGTTTCTTAATTGCACTTGTTTCTTTTACCATTTTTTTAAAATGGCAATACAACGCAATATCTTCGAAGTCCTTGCGTCACGAACGCCTCTCTCAACCAATCAACTGGCAGGCTTCAATACTTACAATGTCTTAAATCTTTTTTTTTTTCTATTTCCCATTATTTTATAATGGTGCATAATAAGACTTCTAACGTGTATTGAAAGGCTTAACCTCATCTCCCACTCTCAGCGGAAAAGCAAAAATTCGAGGCTCTAAAACCTGAAGTTTAAAATTCAATTATCTTAATGCAGTCGTACATTTGCATAGACACGCAGGAAATGATAAAATGAAAATGCGCAGACGGTGATGTCGGCGAAGATTTTCAACATGTGTTTCCTCCCGTCAACTTCTGTGTTCCAGCTCGAAAGATTCTTAGGGGTATTAATAGATTAATTTGGCTGCTACTATTAATAGTTATTGATTTATGTTTAATGGCTCTTGTTTCCGATGTTCGCACGTTATGATTCCGTTACTTAAATAACTCTTGAGGGCCGACTTCGTTTTATTGAAATTTTGTAGGAGGATGTGGTTGTAATTCGTCTTATATGTTCTCATACCACGCCAGCTCTTTGTTTCGTTTAATACACTCTCTCTAATATAACCAAATAAAGTCTCCATGGGGGTTTGTATTGTTTTGACGTCAAATATAATGTTGTAATTTGTTTTCAAAGAATAGGACTTTTAACTGTCGGATTTAATGAAATAGTTATATTTTTACGAGTCTCGGAAATCCATTCAATTGCAGAAAAACAAATTCTAAGTTTATGTGTGCATCGAATGTCTGAATAGGTCGGTGTGGGGAGGGGGGGGGGCTTATCGACTTATATCTAACTGTTGATTTGAGACCTCTTTCTGACTCGCTATTATACGAGTCATTCCACGTTAACTGACCCTAATTTTTCAAATCGTCCTTACACGACCATCTCCGATTTGGATGAAATTCAATCCAAATTGGCGGATCAGCTTTTTGTGAAAAATTGCCATTTTTACTTTAAGTTAGCACAAAATTTTAACAAGCTAAAATCCTGAAATTTTAGAAGCTTAAAGTACAATAGGCTGTTAATACTTTCAAGTATTTTGGGGAATTTGAGCTCATTAGATTTTGTATAGCACGCATGTAAACTCGTGAAAAAGCGCGGCGGGGAAATTTTTTCCTGAATTTTAGTTTGTCACAAAATCTAAACAAAATTCATTCAAAGGCTCGCACTTTGTGATTATATTGTATAAATACTTGTTTTTGGTGGGTTAGAGTTTCAGAGCTTAAATATGTATTTTCTAAAAGATATTGTCATCCAAAGTGGCTATCAAAACCGTTCAAGTGAAAAACAGCTTATTTCAAAGCGCTGTAGCTCAGATTTGTCACCTCGCATCTTTTCGTTAATACCATTAGAAAAAAGATTTTTTTCCTTTCGAAACAAGTTTTTTCTTCGGTGGTGATATTTTGAATAAAGATTTAAAAAAAAAAAAAAAAAAAAAAAGAGCTTGAAATTCTGTCTGTCGTAGCGAATTGCCATGTTTAAGCTCACATTAACGAGAAATTTTATCACACTGGAAACCTGAAATTTTAGGTTTTAAAAGTACTTTTAGTTGTCAATACGTTCTAGTATTTTTATGAATTTGAGTTCATTAACTTTTGTGTAACACGCTTGCAAATTCGCAAGAAAAACGTAGTGGAGAAACTTTTTCCTGGATTTTAGAATGTCATAAATTTTGAATAAAAATAATTTAAAAGCTCGTATTTAGTAATTATATTGTCAATATACATGTTTTTAATGGGTTATAGTCGTAGAACGTAAATATGGATGCCAATATCTTTTAGAAAATCCAAAAGTGGCTGTCAAAATCGATCACATGAAAAGTAGCCTATTTTTAATGCGCTGTAGTTCAAGTTTGTCACTTTGCGTCTTTTCGTTGGTACCATTAGAAAGAACATATTTTTTCCTATAAAAATAGTTTCTCTTTCCGATGGTGTTCTTTCAGATAAGCGTAAAAAATGAGCTTGAAATATTATTGGTCTTCAGCGAGAAAATCTCGTTGTACAATAAATAAAGAATGGTGTATGCAGTGGGGGAGGGGGGGGGGAACCGACTAATAGAGATTTTGCATTTCTTATTAGTCAGAAATAGCATTTTAATTCTATTTTAAGAAGTTTTTTCACAAATTAAATACGACAGAAACAGAAAAATACCCTGTTCTGGTAGCAGACTGATACATCACACAGAACAAGATAATTTTCTTTTTCTATCATACTTCATTACATTACACAGAATCAGTTGATGCCTTTAAAAACTAAATATTATAATAGAAAATTTTATGTATTGTTAGTAGTGAAGAGTAATACGTTACTTAATAAAGTTTTGTGCAACATAACGCATAACATACAGAATCAAAGAAAAACTTAGAGCAATTAGTGGTCAAGAGACATAACCTTAAGATCAATAAAAGCAAACCCTTAATGAGAATCCGTGGATTTTAAATGAGTTTGATCAAGGTAATTTAGAATGTGTTAAACAAGTTGTCCCATGATTTTTAAATTTTGATAGAAAATACTGCTCTAGTGTTGTCTTTAAATGCGATGGCAATTAAATGTATGGTGAAAGCAGAAGCTCTTCATAAAAATTTCATATGAGTTTAATTGCATTAGGGGCTTTAATATCAAAATTTTTATACCAGACACATCTTGCCCATGTATATAACATGTATAAAATTAAAGTGAAGTGTCCAGTAGAAATTAAAAATCGTAAATAGCTGGTTAAGGTTCTTCGGTAAACCAAGATCACAGAACCTTAATACAAGGAAAAGAGCAGTTCTTTTTTTTATTTATTTAATTTAATCTCTATCACTTGTGCAAATAGCATTTTTAG